>NC_061070.1:16895975-17041191 GCF_021917145.1 Hypomesus transpacificus
GACACCATTTAGGAAGAGAGGGACAGAAGGATATCTCTATCTCTCTCTCTCTCTATCTCTCTCTCTCTCCCTGTCTCTCTGTCTCTCTGTCTCTCTGTCTCTCTGTTTCTCTCTCTGTCTCTCTGTCTCTCTGTCTCTCTGTCTCTCTGTCTCTCTGTCTCTCCGTCTCTCTGTTTCTCTCTCCATCTCTCTCTCTGTCTCCCTCTCTCTGTGTCCCTCTCTCTCTCCCTTCCTTTGCTTTGTCAAGATTATTTGCTGTCTCGCTCATGTACTCTATCATTATCTCTGTCTGCAGTCAACGGGCCTCTTTTTCTTTTTTCTTCTTCTGCTGCTCTTTCCAGAAGCAGGGGGCCTGCTAGAGGGGGGTGATAAGAGAGGGGGAAGTGTGTTAGTAGGCAGAGCAGCAGGGTGAGCGGTGGAGAGAGAGCGCTGCTTTCTGGGTGTTTGTGGAGTGGTTGGGGGTGGGGTGGTGGAAGGTGGGGGGTGGTGCGGGGTGGGAGGTGGGGTGTGGGAGGTGGGGGCTGGGGGGTGGTCATCAGTAGGACTCAGTGAAACCCTGGAGTGGGAAGGTCTCAATAAAACTAAGATGTTATACACCCTTTCTGTTCTGGCTCAGTCACACACAGATAAAATACACAGGTTCTGACCTTGATTCATGTAGTAAAACCGTGTGTGTGTGTGATACAGTACATAATATCCCAGCTCTCTGAATGAGGTCTCATAGCTACAAGAGGACATGCAAGTGTCCAAAATCCCTGAGTGAATGTTAAGCTGTCTGACAGCCCCTAGTCTCATGTTCCTAGTGAAGGCCGCTCCACAGGAACACTCTCTCATTGATATTCAAGTCAAATATCAGAACATACCAGAGAAACAAACCACAGATACAAACTCTTCTAAGTGGTCGAGCGATAATTCCTGTCATAAAGGGTCATTTGAGTGAGATCATCCCCCATAGATTGCCAGATTTAATAGCTAACTGTATGGTTCCCTGCGTTGACCAATCAGGAGACTCCTCCCGCGGGTTCTGAGGCGTCCTGCAACTGTCTCGGCTTGGGAGTTGCTAGGTAACCAGAACCAGCTGTTGGTGTGGAGCCATGGAGGCCGTTCTGGCTGGCTTTCTCTGGTAGGAAAGAGAAGCGTTTCTCTGGAAGGGACCGCAGCAGGCTGTGACATCACCAGGCAGTGGAAAATCCTTCTCACTTCCTTTTGTTTTCTCAATCTCAATTGTTCCACTGGCTGGAGGAACCGTGGAGGGAGAGTGGGCCAGTGCAGACCAGACTCATCCGGCTTGGGGTTAGACTGCGTTCTGTCACCTCTCAAACACCGCGGGGAGGGAGAGAGAGAGTCAGAGAAAGACTGCTGGAGCGTTGTCGGAAGAGATGGTAGTTTATTTTAATGTAGTCATTCAACTGATGTTTTTATCCCAGGTGACGGGCTGTATCCCAGGGGGGGGGGAGGGAGTAGGGGGAGGGGGGATCTGAACCTACGACCCCTTCTTCTGCAGTCAAGTGCTCTAACCACTTAGCTGTACCCAGCTGTCCCCTGGGACCTGAGAAGGAGAGAGTCCAGCTCCCTCGCAAGCTGTTTGTGTCTGTTTATCTGCTTGTTTAGCTTGGATGCTGTTTGTTTCAAGACGTTAATGAATATGCTGAAACTCCTCCACTGATTGGACAGAGCCCGTCCCCTGACTACTGGAACACACGGGTTAGTGCCACAGTTCCTCCACAATATCTGTGAGAGAAAATATCAAAGTCGTCTATTTCCACTTAAAAGGCCAGCCTTCTGTCAGTACACCTGTACAAACAGCCCACAGCCTGGAGAAAATAATTAACTGCCAAATAAAATGGTCTCTGAAACAACAAACGAGGCTTGCTGAACAAACCTGCCACAGTATACAGGCCCTCTGGTTTGACGAGGAAGGCAGGAGCAGAGAATCCCTGGAGTTCACAGAGTTCCGATGTCCTAACTCTGACTAGTCTTCTATGGTGGAATCAGACACCCACATCAAGCACTTTTCTGTGACTGGGTTTAAAAAGATCCCTTTTTTATATTTCTGTTGTCAGAATCCAAAAATGCTTTTAGTGGCAGGACACGTGTAATTAATCTGGGGTTACAATCCCACCAATGGAGTTCCCACTCTGAGTACCAACCCAGACTGGGATCAGGGTGGCTGGGGGTCAGTCCCAGGGGAGGACCCTACCACCCTCCCTGCCCCCCTGCACACCCAGTCAGGGGGGTGCGATCCTCTCTAGAGGGGGGTCAGACGTCATGTTCTGTCACATCTTTTTGTTTAGAAGGCATGTGAATGGACTTGGCTATTGTGTGGTGATGATGGTGAACACCACAGGCTGAATCACAGGACAAACTGCTTGTTAAGACTATGTCAAATACAGATCATGCCCTGAGTATATTTTACATTACATTCAGTTGTCCATTTGTTTTGGCTATTACTGTGAATGATCTATGTGGGAAAAGTTCACTTTACAGGCACTTACTATCACGTTTGTTTTACATAGAAGTGGAACACGTGTTATTATTTGGGGGAATTCTGTGTTTTCACAGGACTGTGCATCTGTCCTCACTTCCTGTGACACACCTCCTGGATGTGTCAAAAGATAGCCTGCCAAGCTCCATACTACTAACACACACACACACATATACACACACACACAAACATGCGCAAACACACTCATGCATATAGACACAGAAGCGAAGACACTAGGCTGAGATCTTAAACCTTTCAGAGACCAGCTGTTGTCACTGCTGTAGTCTCTGATGGGGGTGTAGACTGCTGTAGTCTCTAATGGAGGTGGAGACTGCTGTAGTCTCTGATGGAGGTGGAGACTGCTGTAGTCTCTGATGGGGGTGTAGACTGCTGTAGTCTCTGATGGAGGTGGAGACTGCTGTAGTCTCTGATGGAGGTGGAGACTGCTGTAGTCTCTGATGGAGGTATAGTCTGCTGTAGTCTCTGATGGAGGTATAGACCGCTGTAGTCTCCAGCTGTGGTCTGGAGGCAATGCAGGAGGATAGTGGGGGTCTGGTCTGGGACCAGCTGGGGGGGTGAAGGGAGGAACCGTCAGACAAGCCATTGGCCCTGTCATGGAGTCTCCTGGGAAGAGAGTTAGAACAGCTGGCCTAGAGGCTGTGTGTGTGTGTCTGTGTGTATATATAGTGTGAATGGGTGTGTGTGTCTGTGAGAGAGAAAGAAGAAGAAGAGAGAGAGAGAGAGAGAGAGAGAGAGAGAGAGAGAGAGAGAGAGAGAGAGAGAGAGAGAGAGAGAGAGAGAGAAAGGGAGGTTAAAAACAGAACAGATATTGGGAGGCGAGGTGTAATTATGGAGCATGTGACTGTTCTGACCTCCCGGGTTCACCCTCATCTGCACGTGGCTTTGGACAAAAGCGTCTGCGGAAAAACCGCATTCTTATTAGACGTGGCTTGTGTGCGTGGCGTTTGTGTGTGTTGCTGGGCGCGGGAGGGGTTGTGCGAGTGTGTTTCGCTTCCAACCCTCTGATTGGACCTTATGACTGGCATGTATGCACACAGGCACAGCTGGATTACAAGGCACCGCCTGAGCTAATGGTGTGAGTGACAAACCGACGGCTCTAACCGAGGGTCAGAGAATTCTAAGCGCGACTTTTGTGAGGAATCATCCTGGTCCTTCCTCCGGGGGTCTGTTAAGGAGCCTCTCAGAATGACTGTCCAGGTATTAGGTACTCATTAAGCTCTAATTAGCTGCTAATTAAGCAGTGATTTATCATGTAGTCTTTTTAGCATAGCATCCCTTGTCAAGCTCTTGAAAAGCTATTAGCCGACAGGAGATAATTAGTCATCACAGTTTTGACCTACTTCCTACTAGTATCAGCTTTCTGCCAGTCTTGTCGTCCGATGTGTTCATCAGCCGGCGTGTGCATGTGTTCGTGTGTGTTTCGGTCTGTTTGTTTGTTTACTGCATGTAAGAGCCAGGGCGTGAGAATGTAAGTTTGCATGATGCGACATTTTTGGTTCATTGTTTCTGGTCATTGTAAACGTCAGACGTAAATGTACAAAACAAGATAACTAACGTTAATTATCGGGGTTCGTTTAAGAATGCGAGTGACGTCATGAGCAGTTAAGTCTTTCTGAGAGCCGTGTTGGGCACGTGAGTACATCGTTTTAAACCGTGTGACAGTCATTTAACCCCTTTTCTTTGTCAGTAAACCTTTTTCAACCGGATCACATCTCACCATCATTATCGTTCGCATCCAGATGTGCCTGGAGCTCGTTTGTGGCTCTTGTTGACATTCAGAGAGAACAGCATCACACTGTCTGTGTTTATGTCTTATCTGAAGCTGAACGACACTGTTGTTATGGAGACCATATGCAGTGTTCTAATGAACTCTGTGGGAGCGTTAGAAACCCCAGGTGTGTCTGTCTGTCAGCTCTCCCTCCCCCCACACCTCCCTGCTGCCTGTCTGAGACCAGGGGACCACCTGCAGCAGACAGTCCATGTACCCCTCATAACACACACACACACACACACACACACACACACACACACACACACACACACACACACACTGGACAGAGGAGGAGGTAAAGATTGTGCACTTATGTCCCTGCTGTGAAGTTAATGAATCCCCCCCCCTCTCATGGAGTAGTGAGTCAGAGGTGATCTGCTGTCAGATCCTCATCTCCTGGTCTCTCCTGTGGTTCCTCTGTGCCGGACGAACACCCTCGTGCGCATGGTAGTAGACACTTCTCTAAACCAGCTCCTGTGTCTCCTGGCTTCCCTGATGCATCTCAGAAGGAATGTGTGTAGATTGGACTGAGATGATTGATTGGTCTCAGTCGCTCTCTCACAGGTCCTCCCTTCCCCTGCCTTCTTCTGCACCCCTGTGGGGAAGAACACCTTGCTAGAGCCAGACTGGCCACCTAGCCATCCACCCATCATCCATCCACCCATCATCCATCTATCCATCATTCAATCATCCATCTATGTATTCATCCGTCCATTCGTCCGTCCATCCATCATTCAATCATCCATCTATGTATTCATCCGTCCATTCGTCCGTCCATCCATCCCTCCATCCATCATCCATCTATCCATCATTCAATCATCCGTCTATCCATCATTCAATCATCCATCCATCAGCCTGTTCATCCATCGTTCCATCTGTCCGTGAATCATGGCACCTGGCTCCTGGTAGCGTGCTGGAACGTGGCATGTAAGGATGTGTAAAGGCAACACACAGCTACATGGTTTATTCAGGGTTCTTTGTGAAGACAGACACCATCTTGATATCTGGACGCAAATAGCAGCGCTTCACCCCTGGTTGGGTTAACATGAATCACAAAACAGTTGCCTTAGATGAACCCTTCGCTTGACTGAGCCCATGTTGTGTTTGCTGGACACATGCTTGAACATTGTGTCATCTTCAGTCTTCCCGGCTGCCATTTTGTCTGTGTGTTGTACATGCTTGTCGTTGTTGTAACACTGTCAGGTCTAGGCCAGGGTGTGTTTGAGTCTGGTCCCTGGAAGGGAGACAGAGGGTGAACAGGCAGGCTTGGATATCTTCCCTTGCAGCACAGATGCCACTAAATAAAATATTTCATAATCCTTCCCAAATCCTGTAATCACCATGACAACAGGCAGCAGGGAGCAAGGGAATGGTGTGCAGAGTGCTCTCTCTCTCTCCCTCTCCCCCTCTCTTCTCCCATTTTCATTACCTATTTTGTTTGAGTGGAATTTGGGTTTGTTCTGGCCAGTCTCTTTCATCTTTCCTCCCTCTTAGCCTGTCTCTCTCTCTCAGCCTCTCTCTCTCTCAGCCTGTCTCTCTCTCAGCCTGTCTCTCTCTCTCTCTCTCTCTCTCTCTCTCTCTCTCTCTCTCTCTCTCTCTCTCTCTCTCTCTCTCTCTCTCTCTCTCTCTCTCTCTCTCTCGGGGGTTGGTATGGCTGACTGGTGTGTTTCTAGAGCAGCTCTTGGCTGGTTACTGGACATTGAGACACTGAAAACCCAAACATAACACCAGAATTCCCTCATCAGGGTATTGATAGGGTATTGATTTGTGTGTAGGGAAAGTGTTAGTGAGATGGCTCCACACAGCCGTTTAAACGCACACAGGAGCCGGCTGCCCCATCGCTCTCACAGGAAAATTGAGTTGATGATCTCATGAGGTAAAATTACTTGTTGCCTGGTAACTGCTCTCCAAAGAACGGTGATGTGACTGGAGGTGTTCAGCCACTTCAAGGAGACTGTGAATGTGAACATGTGTGTGTATTATTGATCAGTGGTGACAGCTGAGAGATGATCGGTCTTCAGAGAGGAGGGCTGTTCAGTCTAGCTGGGAGTCACAACAGTGATTCTATTGAGCTGTGTGTGTTGGATTGAACCAGCCAGTCAATCCATCCACATGCCAACACACCTGCTCCTTCTCTCTCTCTGTGGGAGTTGAATTGTACCACTTTGCGCTGTGTGCTTTAAAATAACCAGCGTGTTTCCATCTCCTTCTGTCTCCATCTCTCGATATCTTTATCTCTCCATCTTTCTGTCTCTCCATCCCCCCATCTCTCTACCTCTCTATCTCTCCATCCCTCCAATCTCTCTGCAGGTATCCGTCCCCAGATCATGAACGGGCCTATGCACCCCCGCCCCCTGGTGGCCCTGCTGGATGGCCGTGACTGCACCGTGGAGATGCCCATCCTCAAAGACCTGGCCACCGTGGCCTTCTGCGACGCCCAGTCCACCCAGGAGATCCATGAGAAGGTGGGGCGTACACACCACACGTACACACAACACGTACATATACACACACACACGTACATCACAAGCACTCTCCTACATCCTGTGCATGCATACAGACACACGCACACACACACACACACACACACACACACACACAAGCTCAGTATAATACACTTCCACAAAGGAAGACAGCTCAATAATGAGGATGAGCTCAGCTCAGTCTATAGCTGTCTCTTCATCTCCTCCCCCTCTATGTCTCTGCTCCTAAAGAAGTCTGTCAGTAGAGTATCCCATCTCCCTCCCTCTGCCCAGCTGGGAGGGGGAAGTGGTTTCATCATGATTTATTGCACAGGCTCCTAGGGTGCTGCAGTGTTAAAGTCTGGTAATGGATCTGGAATGTGACGACACAGAGGCAGATTGGACGTATGTGTGTGCGAAGCGTTCACAATCCCACGCGGAACGCTGCCTTTCATGACGAGACGGCAGCATTTCCTCCCTGGGGAGGTCCTCCTCTCTCTGTCCTCTCCCCTCGCCTCTCCAGCTACACTGCAAGTGAAAGAGCGAGGGATTGAGGGATCGAGGGGAAAAAAAGAAATATGGAGATGGGTTTCTTTGTGTTCCCGCGAGGCACCGCTCGCAGACTTCCCCTCTCTGGCCCCTGGCCTGAACTCAGACCTCCCCTCTCTGGCCCCTGGCCTGAACTCAGACCCCCCGTCGCTGGCCCCTGGCCTGAACTCAGACCTCCCCTCTCTGGCCCCTGGCCTGAACTCAGACCTCCCCTCGCTGGCCCCTGGCCTGAACTCAGACCCCCCTCTCAGCTCCCCAGACCTCTGTGTCCGGTCCCTGGTTCTCTGGGCCACACAGCGACACCTCAGGGAGCAGAGTGGTTGGCAGGGGTCCCACGTTTCAGGATCCCACGCCTGGAACACTGCAGCTCAGAAGTGGCTCACACACCGCCTGCATCTTGGAATAGGGACAAATACACACACACACACACAGCTGTGAGGGCACATCCAAGCAGACATGGGCAGCACTTAACGACAGTCCAGTTGTTGTGGTTGTGTAGAGAAGGTCCAGTGTGTGAGTCCCAGACACTCTGCAGCCGACCAGGGTCTGTACGATACAACACTCTGCTCACCTGCTCTCTGACTGACGGCCCAGGAAGGGACAATGGAGGGAGGGCATGTTCTCTGTTCATCCCTTTGTGTCAGAGAGAAGCAACAAGACTATTCCTGATCAGGACTGTTTGTCTTAAATACATATATAAATAATACCTACCCACTGTCACTGTGGTACAATCTAATAAGTTTTTTGTATCACCAGCCATTATTCCTGCTGCCTCCCTGCTTTACTCATGGGCAGCCTTGCATTCAGCCAGACTTGCCTTTGGCAGCCTTTGCACTGCTCAAATAATGAGATGAATGTATGAGGAGAGCTTTAACCCTCAATTAGCATCCAGTTCTGACTCCAGTTTGCACCAATAAAATTGTTATATGGAAATTCTCAGCTCTGCTAATCTAGCAGACCAAGCTGCTGCAGTCAGCTGGAGGTGGTTCTAAAGGTGTGATTCAGACAGACTCACGGAGGGCTCCTGATATGCTATCAGGGTGTCTGCATCTGACAGTTTTATGATCCTGACTGTCTTCACCATAACCTTATTTCAGCATCTAGACAAAACGGTACAATTCAACGCCCACATTTTCTCTCTGCTTTTCTCGCATTCCCCCCCCCCCCCTCTCTCTCTCTATCTCTCTCTCTCGCTCACTCTAACACATGCTTTCTCTCTCTGCTTGTGTGTATTTTTATATACAGTATACGCAAAATACACACACACACGCACACACACACAAACACTCACAAGCTTTTTTGATTTGCATTTAGATTAGGTAGTGCAAACAGGCTGAACAGGAATGGGAGAGAACAGGAAGAGCAGATGGTTAGACAGGAAAAATAAAATATTTATGATTTAAACACAACTACACTTATCTGATGACGATGGATGGTGGTGATGATGGTGGTGATGATGGTGGTGATGATGGTGGTGATGATGGTGATGATGATGATGATTGTGATGAAGGAGGTGATGATGGAGGTGATGAAGGAGGTGATGATGGGTGTGTAACATCTCCTCTGTTCCCAGGTGTTGAACGAGGCAGTGGGGGCGATGATGTACCACACCATCACCCTGACCCGAGAGGACCTGGAGAAGTTCAAGGCCTTGCGCATCATCATCCGCATCGGCAGCGGCTACGACAACATCGACATCAAAGCTGCAGGAGAGCTGGGTGAGACAGACAGACAGACAGACAGACAGACAGACAGACAGGCAGTGAAACAGACAGTGAAGCCGACAGTGAGACAGACAAATAGACAGTGAAATAGACATACAGTCAGAGATAACCGTTCCTGCCCCCCCCCCTTTCTCTCTCCAGGCATCGCCGTGTGTAACATCCCCTCGGCAGCGGTGGAAGAGACGGCCGACTCGACGCTGTGCCACATCCTGAACCTGTACCGCAGGAACACCTGGCTGTACCAGGCCCTGAGGGAGGGCACCCGGGTGCAGAGCGTGGAGCAGATCAGGGAGGTGGCCTCTGGGGCGGCCCGGATCAGAGGAGAGACTCTCGGGCTCATCGGCTTCGGTGAGGCGGCTGACCGGAGCGGGGGGACTGCTGGGCATGGGGGGGGGGGGGGGGGGGACACTGGCTGTTAACAAAAAATGTTATACAAACTGTAAATTATTTTGTATTTAGCTAAGACCTGTGCATGTCGTGTCTTCCAGTGTCAGTGTGTATGTTCCCACACGTGTGAAAACATGTGCGTGTGAGCGTGTGGTGTGTGAGCACAAGTGTATGAGCGTGCGTGTGTGTGTGTGTGTGTGAGAGCGTGTGTATATACGCGTGTACATGTGTGTGTACTAACTGTGCCGTGTGGTGTGCAGGCCGGTCGGGGCAGGCGGTGGCGGTGAGAGCCAAGGTGTTTGGCTTCAACGTGATCTTCTACGACCCGTACCTCCAGGACGGCCTGGAGCGCTCGCTGGGCGTGCAGCGCGTCTACACCCTCCAGGACCTGCTCTACCAGAGCGACTGTGTCTCCCTGCACTGCAACCTGAACGAGCACAACCACCACCTCATCAACGACTTCACCATCAAACAGGTTCGGGACATACACACACACTATACACACACACTATACACACACACCAGACACACACACACTATACACACACGCCCACACACACATAGAGTACATACATGTAAACAAACCATCTCTACAAACATCCCATGATCCAACAGCCTCAATCCATCGCCTCGTCAACGACTTCACCTGCTCTTGTTCACTGAACACAGCCTCCTCCGGCTCGTGCTAACTCGCGGTTATGGATCGCTACTGCCACCTACTGTCCAGCACCTCATACTGCAGCTGTGACTGAAGTTCAATGACATCAATAACCTCTATGGATTAATTATGTGTGCTGTGGTGGAAATATTGTGTGTGTGTGTACAGTAAGTGATAAGTGCGTGTGTCCAATGCACAACAATGCCCTCGTTCATAGTAGTGATTTAACTGGGGCATTCTGTGCCCTAAATTTCAGTTTCTGTCAAGATCAAGAGATTACTTTGATCCAAATGCTCTCATTCAAATCATATCTCTCCCTCTTTATCTCTCCATCTTTAGCAGTATTTTGTTCTGTTTGATGGCTTCAGAGTGATCGTCAGTGAGGGTTGACAGGGTCAACATCCAGCTGTTCATGAGTTGATTAGCAATGCATTGATCTTGAAGGCGATGAGGATGATGACAATCGTTGAAGTCAATCTGCTTTTCTTTCGCTTAGTCGGGTCGGAATACCACCAAGTTACAAGTGGTCGAGACTTGTGGGGCTCGATGCAGTTTAATAAAAGCTTGCAGGCAGGAACAGTGTTGCATTATGGGTGGGCTGACAGTTGTTCTCCTGGCATGAAACACGTCCCATCTGGCTTTCATAATTCTCGACAAAAGACCCCTCTACTAAGGGTTATAAATCAGATTCTAACTAGAAGTCCCTATTCACTCATAACTCAGGAGACGATGTGTGATGCATAATTCCACCATTCCTCGACATGGCAATGTTGATGAGGAGGTTGAGGATGAAGATGTTGATGATGTTGTTGGTGATGAAGATGTTGATGAAGATGTTGATGATGATGATAATGATGGTCTGTGTGTGTGTAGATGCGTCAGGGTGCTTTCCTGGTGAACTCTGCACGGGGGGGTCTGGTGGATGAGAAGTCCCTGGCTCAGGCCCTGAAGGAGGGCCGGATACGAGGCGCCGCCCTCGACGTCCACGAGTCCGAACCCTTCAGGTGAGTCTCAGCCCTCTCTCTCTGTCAGCCTGTCTCTCTCTCTCAGCCTGTCTCTCTCTCTCAGCCTGTCTCTCTCTCTCAGCCCTCTCTCTCAGCCTGTCTCTCCCTCTCAGCCTGTCTCTTCCTCTCAGCCTGTCTCTTCCTCTCAGCCTGTCTCTTCCTCTCAGCCTGTCTCTCTCTCTCAGCCTGTCTCTTCCTCTCAGCCTGTCTCTTTCTCTCAGCCGGTCTCTCCCTCTCAGCCTGTCTCTCTCTCTCAGACACACAGACCTGCTCTGAGCTAAACCATCGCACCATCAGCTGTGTCACATGTCCTCCTCTTGTCTTGTTCAGCTTTACCCAGGGCCCTCTGAAAGACGCTCCCAACCTGATCTGTACCCCCCACACAGCCTGGTACAGCGAGCAGGCCTCACTGGAGATGAGGGAAGCCGCTGCTACTGAGATACGCCGCGCCATCACGGGTACACACACACACACACACATCAACACTCAGATAGACACACACACACAGACACAGACACACACAGACAGACACACACAGACAGACAGACACACACAGACACGCATACCACACTGACACACACACACTCACTCCTTCCATCTTTGTGTTCGACAATCCAGGTCGTATTCCCGACAGTCTACGAAACTGTGTCAACAAAGAGTTCTTCGTCACCACGGCTCCGTGGGGAATGATGGAGCAGCAGCAGGTGCACCCTGAGCTCAACGGCGCCGCCTACAGGTAGGGAGGCCCGGTGCGAGACAACAGGCTGTCTCCCACGCCACACAGCTTAGGGTCCTTCTCCAGCAGGGTACCAGCAGCAGGCCTGTAACCCAGGCCTGGGTCTTAGTGAGGCGCAAACACTCATGCCAATCTTAGCTCTGGGGCAGTTGAATATTGGGAGTAGGGCAATGGTTCAACAGATGGTTCTGTGTGTTTTATGACCGAGGTCCAAATCTAGGGTAGGCTACCCCAGATATAGTAACAGCCCTGATAAACAAGACGGGTCTGTGGAAAGGACTGAGAACACTCCGAGGGGACCCCATACTTTAGTACACCAAACATAGCTCTACATTTCTTATCTCGATTAATCAGTCTTGTCCGTTCTACATTTCTTCCTGTGAGTATTTATAAATGGGGCCCTGGAGTCATTTAAAGAGCTCATGGTGAAGTATTCTGGATTCTGTCCCACACTAGTGCTGTCACCTCTTAGACTCTTTACTGCTGTCACCTCTTAGACTCTTTACTGCTGTCACCTCTTAGACTCTTTACTGCCGTCTCAACTGGACTGAACTACTTCTCTCACACAGCAGAGTGAACCAAACAATGGTCCAGGCCATAGCAACGGGGGGCATGCAAGACAAATTATATACCTAATAGAGAACCAGGTAAATACTGCCAATTCTGACCCCACATGCTTAGAAATGTGCCGGTCACAGCTAGCATAACAGCTGTTGGTGGAAATGTCATTCAAAGTTTAGTATCTGCTTCATTTTCAAACTCACTTACTGCCCCCCCCCCCACCCCGTCATCGCCACCCCCCCCCCCCCCCAAACCCTCCACCTGTTCTTCCTAAGATCAGTCACACCAACCTCAGTTTTTTTCAGTTGATAGTTTTATCAACTGTTTTATGAAGCTGTTTCTTGGAAAACACAAATAGCCTGGTGACGCTTCCAAATGAAGATGCAGTGGAGTAGGGAACTCAGAATCTAGTCTGTGTTTTGTTTTGCTTCATGTTCCTCCCCTGTTCTCATCCCACACGTAGTGTTCCTACCCTCCCTGTGCCCACCTTGTCGGAAATCTTTCCGGTTCCTTCCTCTCTGTTCTCTCCTCCCTATTCACCGCTGACATAATTGTTCTTCTGTGCTGTGATGATGATCTTCTGAACTTCGTGAATGTCAAGACCTATTTCTCTTGATGCGTTTGTCAGTTTCCCAAGAACAACAGATGAGGTCTTGTGGTCGTTTTGAATCCTGAATTGACATGTAAGAGTAACACCAGTTTTCAGATGTTTTCATGTGTTTCATGTGATGTCATGCTTTAGTTTA
This sequence comes from Hypomesus transpacificus, assembly GCF_021917145.1. NCBI lineage: Eukaryota > Metazoa > Chordata > Actinopteri > Osmeriformes > Osmeridae > Hypomesus > Hypomesus transpacificus. The sequence goes on from NC_061070.1 coordinate 16,909,080, forward strand.
AATAACGGGATCGCAAACGGTTTCCTAACAAACACACCATGGTTACCACGGTAACCATGTCCTAATGGTTAGTGGATGTAAAATCCACACTTAAAACGCTTGAAACTAGGCTTCCAGAATCTAACACTGCCATTAGAGACTGTAGTATATCCTGTGGTTTTGGTCCAAAACACATGGCAAGCAATGAGGGGGGGGGGGGGGAATGCAATGTTTGAATACTATTATTTCAAGCTAGGGTCAACAAACAACAAATGAGAACCAACTTAATGTAGCATAGCATAAAATTTACGGATCAGGTGTAACTTCTGGAAGGTTCTAGAGTGCCATGCTGTGTGCTTTAGGTCCAAAGGCCTGTCAGTTTAGAGAGAATTGTGCATTGTGACGTCATCATGACATCATCATGACGTCATCGTGCATTGAGACACCATGGCGCATCATGAAGTGGTCGTGTGCTGTGACGTCATCCTGCGTTGTGACCTGACCGCTGTGTCCTGCCGCAGGTACCCCCGCCGGCGTGGTAGGACTGGCGCCTAGCGGGCCCCTCGCCCCCAGGGAGGGCATGGTGCCAGGGGGGACGCCCCTCCCCCACACCCTGCCCCCTGGTACCCCCCTCTCCCAGCCCCTCTCCCAGCCCCCCTCCCCCAACCAACCGTCCAAACACGGAGCCCCAATGAGGCAACACATGACCGAGCCGTAGAGGAGAGAGGGTGTCTGAGCCTGTTCCAGCTCGCCCATCTGACCCAGCCACCGCCCACCAACCAATCAGCTCTCACCGACTGAATACCAATGAGCCCGGTTCACACTGACCACCGGAACAGAAGTGGGAACATGCACACGTACACACACACACACGTACATACACACACACACATGTGCACACACACACACACTCACTGCCACTCCATCATGGGACCTCTCTGCTCGAGACTCAAGCTCATGGACCTGGAGGTTATTTTTGTTTTTGTTTGTTTATCATATTTTATGTTTTTATTAAAGTTTTCCTGTTTTTTTTATTGTCAAACTATTTCCTTGGAGACTCCTGTATGGGACATGTTGCTAGAGCATGCTGGAGAGACTGCCTGCTCACCCGACAGATCGTATCTGGTAGAGCTAATCAGGACTGGCGTTGTGTGTGTGCGGCCGGCCTATTTGAATCCCTGCCTCGTTCCATGGTTTCAGTTACACGTGTGTCTGTGTATTTCAATTCTGTTTTATTCTCTTTTGAAATTCCCTTTCAAGTGAATGTTTCTCTTTTGTTTTGTTTTCCCAGTGTGGGATAAAACTTCTTTTTTTAAAATATATATTTGGAGGTTCCATCTTTACCAGACAGTTAGAATAAAATAATTGGTGTTGCAAACAGCATCCTCAGTGTCCATTGCAACTCCTAAGCCCTGTCCTGTTAGCTCTGTATCACCGCCTGGGTGAGTAGATTGGACTGAATGCAAACATACAGCTTTGGAAAACTCGATACACCAGGGCTACCAGATTCCTGGGGAACTAATAAGTTGTCAAACCAACAATCCATTTTGATGGATCAAAACAGAACATGTATTAAATGCATTTGCTTTTACCTGAACCTTGCCAGTATACAGAGATTTGATATTACAATGGCTCGTATGAACAGCCTTTCTGAAGTACATTTCTCTTCATAGGGACCCATATAGCAGCTACACGACCTGGCAGGCAGACAGATTTACAAAGTGGAGTTCTCTTACTGACTCAGGAAATCTAACTTTTTACAGAGATCTTGTCCCCAAATTACGTCGAAAAGGGAGAAAGTCTGGATTGTTCCTCCTCGTGTTTCAATCTTTTCTTCATTGTGGTATTTTTATATTTGACATCTGTTTTTTTCTTGTTTTTTTTTTCCTTCTCCTATTTGGGTGTTTTGCAGTCTTGTTAGATTTGTATTGCCTAGTAAATGTTCTTATAATCATGGTCATGTGAACCACCCCGTTTTCTTCCATTACTTAGTTTTCAGTTCTGATAAAAGCCAGGTGGGTTTCCTGGTGGCTTTGAGGACTCTGTGAGAAATAGCAACACTCTAGTACCCTGAAGTTAGCGTGGGAAGGCTGCTAGGTGGTCATTTGTGTGTGTGTGAGTGACTATTTGTAATTGTTTCTTGTACAAGGTTAACATATAGCAAACTGTGCAGTTCAAATAAAAATACTGTTGTAATCATTGGCCCTGTTAATTTTTGTGGATTGATGTCAAATGTCTGTATTCTTCTTCACAACAAGCAGATTTATTCTACGAGCTTCATGTTCGATATGACGCTGCGTTATCAGGGTTCCTGCAGGTTTCAGTAAGTCAAATTTTTAAGTCATTTTTAAGACATTTTTGGTCCATAAAGATTGAAATTTAAGACCTACACAACGCATTACCAAAACAATATTCAAATCAAAGAAATTCTGAAAAAATATTTTTCTATGAATTCAGTAATTGAAAAAGCATTAATTTTATTTACAGATAAAGATATAACATTAGTAACCTAATTTATTTCATTCAGCACTTAGTGCTAGGGGGAAAAATCGATTCACATATGAATTATTATTATTTTTATTATGTAAGCATATATTGAATGGCAATTTTATTAAATATAGAATTTTTTGAAAAATCATTGAATCGTGACCCCAATAATTGAATCTTGAGGTACCAAAAGATTCCCACCCCTAATAAACAGTAAGCTGTACATTTCAGTTTCATATTTATCCGTGTTGCAGAAATAAATGTCTATTCAAGAAGTGTACTTATCTTTACTGTATTTTGTGAACAAGTTTTTTTAAATCCTTCAGCAAACTTTCACTTGTTTTGTAAGTATGATTAGAAGGCAGAGTATTCTGTTTTATAACTTGGCATTAGTAGAAAAAAAACATACGTTGTCCTTTGGCATTTAGTGGTGTCATAAGGGCAATTTCATTGTCTTGTAGAAAGTAACTTGGCAGTAAACCTCTGTGGCTCAGCTCAGCATGTGTACCATCGAGTCTACTGTCAAACACGGTACCCCTGGTTCAAATCTCGCTCAAACCAATTGATCATTTAACTTCAAATAATATATATGTTATGTCATCGTGTATCGACCCCCCCGACCTGTTGTTTTTACCTCTTTTTTTGGGGGGGGGTCCAAGTCTTAATTTGTGGGGTCAACCCCCTGTCTGGCCATTTTTAAGAAATGTTAAGGCCTTAAATTTACAGTTCTGAATTTTAGACTTTTTAAGACCCCTCAGGAACCCTGAATAATGTTTCTGCTTTTGCCACAAGAGGGCGTCTCAGACTTTTAACAGAGTCAATTAATTCAGAAAGATCAATGAGAATTCAAACAATGCCACTTCAGTTGGACATTCAAAAAGGTTTTTATTTTTTCCTTAATTGGCCTGTCCTTGCCATACACGGTATACTGTAGTGTGAAGGTCAGGCTGTTACCTAAATCCACAAACCATCATAATCAGATCTGCAACTATTGCATAAATATAAAGCAACATACAGGTAATGCGCAAATGTGTGTTTGACTAGAATGCAACACACCAACAAAAACAGCTTACAGTACTCAACTGGATGGCAAGTAAAACCAAGTCAAACCTCCCCTCACAGCACGACCTCTCAACTTTGGTTTTCTGTGTCGTTTCTCAGAAGACAGAATCAAACGTGGTTCATGACAGCTTCCCACACCGACGAGGACGCACGACAGAGGACTCAGATGTACCATGGAGGACAGAAGAAATGCGAGACGGAACAGAGATGAGTGTGATTCTGGTTTAATGTCGACACTTGGGCGTTTCTGTCCCTCTTCTCCAAACAACCAAAGCACCAACTTAGAACCTCCACATGAGGTAAATCACACACACACAAAAAAAACAACAGAAGTAAACTTCACAAATAGTTGTGGTTGCTTATATCCTCACAGCAAAGAATGTTTCTGTGCAACGTCAATGTCTTCATCAAGATCGAGAGGATAGTTGACACAAAAAAATAACTAACGGAAAAAGAGAATCAAAGCTCTCGTCAGCGCGCAAAAAACTCCCAAACAAATAAATATTGTAGAAGTTTGAAGATCCAACAAACAAAAAAAGGACTTTTCACTTCAGCCGGTCTGGAAGGAGGCCTAACTAAAGATCCAACGTGTCTGATCTGTGTCCTGAACGTCAGCGAGTCTGGATCAGACCTGAAAAGGAGGTTCCTTTTCAAAGCTTCATAAATGACCTTTATTTGAGCGTTATATTTATATATAAATTTGTATTCTCCATAAATGTGCAGTGCTTAGTATTAACAATTACATTTGTAGTACACAATCTCACTGGTAGTCTACTGGGTCCACTGACCCAAAGTGTGATATTGGCTTTATCCCTGCCCATCAAAAAAACAAGCCAATTCTATGTTAGCTGGAAAAACATCAAAAGGACAGTCATTTTGAAGTGTGCTTAAAGTCAGTGCCCATTATAAACTGTTATAAAGATATTTTGCGTTAAACTGATGCTGGTATATTTCCTTATACTTCTTTTTGTTGTTGTTGAACAACCACATGCATTACATTTATGGATAAAGATTTTACATTTGAGAATAAAACAAAAACACAAAAATCAATAAAGATCATTAGCATTCGTAAACTAGGATCCTTTAATTTCCATTATCCTCAGTTAGTTTTTGCAGCAGTGGAGTCCTTTTTATCAGCCTCAGGTTTCAGTCTCAGTTTTGTATGGGTATTGTGTGAGTGTGTGTGTTTATGTGGGCCTACAGTTGATCTACCGGGGGGTAGAGGCAGGGGGGTAGAGGCAGGGGGGTAGAGGCAGGGGGGTGGAGGCAGGGGGGTAGAGGCAGGGGGGTGGAGGCAGGGGGGTAGAGGCAGGGGAGTAGAGGCAGGGGGGTAGAGGCAGGGGGGTGGAGGCAGGGGGGTAGAGGCAGGGGGGTGGAGGCCCGGGGGGGTGGAGGCCTGTGGTTCCCTGCCCTCCTGAAGGCATTCACAGTTTGTCCGTGTCAGGAAAAGGAAAACTAACCCTCAAACTAACCCCCCTACGGAGAGCAGCCCTGCAGAGAGCAGCCCTACGGAGAGCAGCCCTACGGAGAGCAGCCCTACGGAGAGCAGCCCTACGGAGAGCAGCCCTGCGGAGAGCAGCCCTACGGAGAGCAGCCCTGCAGAGAGCAGCCCTGCAGAGAGCAGCCCTGCAGAGAGCAGCCCTGCAGAGAGCAGCCCTGCGGAGAGCAGCCCTGCGGAGAGCAGCCCTGCAGAGAGCAGCCCTACGGAGAGCAGCCCTGCTCCGTGGTCTCTCCCTCCTCGTCCCCCGCCCGTCACTCATCCTCGTCCTCCTCGTCCTCCTCGCCGTCGGAGAGCGAGGCACACGGCCGGATGGTCCTGTATCCGTCCAGCCACTTCTCCACCATCTGGGTGACCAGGGGGTGGTTCCTCCGGCGCGAGCTCTTCTGCATGGCCACCAGCACGCCGCCCTCCGTCACGCAGCAGTCCAGCCACTCCCTCAGCAGCCTCTCCTGCTGCTCCTCGTTCCCCATCTGCAGACAACAGGAACACGGGCGGGGCTCACGCAAGCTAGCGGACGTAGCAGAGCTCTTAACATTCTGCACATTTTACTGAGTGTGCGAGGGCCTTTTTTGTGCGTTTGACGTGGGCTCGTACTGCGCAGAAATGCGTGAATATAAAATGAAATGACAAGAGCAATACTATTGGGTCCGTCAGAATGGGTCAGACCAATTAGAATACAGATAAGAGCTCATGAATATTCACGAAACCGTGGCACACCAAGCCCCACCCCTTACCTCCTGCGCTGAGAGGAAGTGGACGTGGAGCAGCTTCCTGTCGCTGTCCACCAGGGGCAGGAAGGTGACGGTGACGTCGTCGTCGGTGTTGAGGTTGGCGCCCGCGCCGCGATTGTCGAAGCCGTCGTTCTCCATGGCGACCAGGGCTGAGAAGTGACCCCGTGTGTAACCCAGGGCGATGGGGCTCTTCCAGCAGAAGCTCTGCTCCCACAGGAGGGGCAGGTACACACCTGGACGGAGGAGAGAGAGAGTGGTCTGAGACCAGGCCTCCAGCTGGGGGATGACAGAGCTAGGGTCTCTCTCTCTCCCCCCCCTCTCCTCCAGAGTACTCCTTCTCTACCAGCAGACCAGGCCACCAGTTGGGGGATGACAGAGCTAGAGTCTCTCTCTCTCTCCCCTCTCCTCCAGAGTACTCCTTCTCTACCAGCACTCACACTGTAAACCCCCCTCCCTCTGGCTGACATGGGTCTGGGCAGCCCTGGCTCCGCACGCAAACATCTCTCTCACGCACAAACACACAGGCAAATTAAAGCCAGACTGCTTCTATTACAGACCACAGTGGCCTGCCCTCCACCCTCATTGGATACATGCTGGGTTTATTTTCTCTCTACCCCACCCCCTACTGCACCCTCCTCCCCCATAGCTGCCGTGTGTTCCTGGAGAACAGGCCGTCCCGTTCCCCTGCACACAGGCACGCCTAACCCTCCAGGGGGGAGGGGGGGGGAGGGTTAGGGTTACGGGATTACCAGGTCAGCACGCTGGTTCCTCTTCAACTGCTACCGCATTGCGGAGCCTTCTGGAACAGGGCTGGGACTACCCTCCGACCCCCCACCCCCCTCCCAGACACCGAGCCCCAGATGGGAGCTGACTACGGGGTGTTTACACGGGGACGCTGGTCTGATGGGCTCTGAGGGGAGGGGGAGAGCTGTGTGCGGCATGCAGACACGCACGCGCTTCCCTCCTCACAACAGTAGGATGTTGCTAGACCCAGACAGCAGTCTCTTCACATAGCAGCCCAGCGCTAACACTCTCAAGCACACGATCAAAACAAACGTCTCGTAAAAGACCACGACCGCGCACGGCGGTGGCAGCTGTGAGTCAGCGAGGCAGCGAGGCGGCGAGGCTCACCTTGGAAGCGGGTGTAGCCCAGGGTCTCTCCTCGGAAGCTTTTATAGTACTTGACTCCGTAGACGATGATGGGCCTGCGGAGGATGTGAGCCAGCACAAAGATGTGCGTCTGCTCCAGGCTGGCTCCAGGCTGGGGACAGAGGAGTACAGGGAGAAGAAGTGACTATCACGGAGAGATGACAGAGGTGGCATCTCTCACAGGGTGGAGCTGTGTGTGGAACTGTGAGAGGTGCACAAGGCTGGTATGGCGCACTGGCAGCTGAAAGTATGTTAGGGAAAACGAGATGAACGTTAACATCAACAGGATACTTATTTTTTTGTGGTGTAGAAGAACAAGAATGTGTCTTGCAGCAGAGAAATAAGCCAGTCGCACACATGTGCCTGATAAAAGGTGTCCCTCAGGATGCTCTGCTGTACTTGCTGTCTGTGCCGGATACACCCCGGATCAGAGGAGACGAGCTGCATAATTCATGTGGTGTTACTGCAAGACTGCTGATATAGGATAATACTACTTCCTGCTGGAGGAGACAGTGTCTTAATGAATCAAAGTGTAAGTGTGTGGTGTGTGTTTCTGGCTGGTTAGGGACAGGATGTGTGTGTGTGTGTACCTGGCTGGTTAGGGACAGGATGTGTGTGTGTGTGTGTGTTTACCTGGCTGGCCAGAGACAGGATGAAGGCCCAGTCCTCCTGCCACTGTTCCTCCCTTAGGGAGAAGTGGAGCCCAAAGCTCTGGGAGTACCACGACTCCCACTCCTTCCAGCGAGTGTAGAACCTGGAGCACACACACACTTCAGATGTTGCCTCTAAGATTAAATGGGCTGTAAATTGCCTTCAGCCCCAAGACCCCTAAGAGCTGCTAGCTGACAAGTCATTAACTATGGCTGAACTTCATTCCCAGCTCCCAGCCTCCAGCTCCCAGCCTCCAGCTCCCAGCCTCCAGCTCCCAGCCTCCAGCTCCCAGCCTCCAGCTCCCAGCCTCCAGCTCCCAGCCTCCAGCTCCCAGCCTCCAGCTCCCAGCCTCCAGCCTCACCAGTGGGAGCAGTCGTGCAGGCTGTCGTGGAGGGTCTTGCGGAGGACCGAGTCCTTGTCGTAGATGCCCCAGGTGGCCTGCAGGACCGAGTCCAGCAGACAGTCCCCGGCCGTGCGGTTCCACAGCGCGTACAGCCGGCTGTCCAGACGAGTGCCCAGCTCCAGGGACCAGTTGATGATGGGAGACTCCTCCTCCAGCTCTGGGGACGGAGGGACCAGGGACACCAGAGTCACACACACACCACCAGACAGGTCACCAGCAAGACACAGCCCTGTACCTGACCTGCACACACACACAACCATGACCAGGCTCCCACGCATAGCACACACCCTCACTGAGATGCAGACGATGTGGTCAAGACACCTAGCAAAATGTGAGTGTGGGTAGAATAATGTGTGTGTGTGTGTGTGTGTGTGTGTGTGTGTGTGTGTGTGGTGGGGGGGGGGTCAGGGTGGAAGTCGTCATCCAGTGAGGGATCAGAGAAACCCTAAAACTCAATTAGCCTGATTAGCCCCCCCCCCCCCCCCACACACACACACACACACACACACACACACACACACACACACACACACACACACACACACACACACACACACACACACACACACACACACACACACACACACACACACACACACACACACACACTCCCTTTCCCACACACACACACACGCACACTAGAACACACACACTCCCTTTCTCAAACACAAGTCTGCAGTTGGCCAAGAAAGCTGGTGGTAATACAACTACAGAGTCAGGCATCTTGTATAGTATATGAGGGGAAAACAATCAAAGGTCTGCCAACTGCAGTGGGGTGATCTCCTGAGCTCCACCTGCCTTGTGTCTGCAGGGTCCTACCACCTGCTCCAGCCCCACAGCCCGCTGTGACACGGCCGTGTTTACCTTTCTGGACGTCCCTGTCGAGCACTTCGTCAAACAGTTTCTCCTGAACCGGCGGGGGAAGGTCTTCGATGTCTGCAGACAGAAACACAACAACCGGGGTTCAGAAACACAACAACTGGGGTTCAGAAACACAACAACAGGGGTTCAGAAACACAACAACCGGGGTTCAGAAACACAACAACCGGGGTCAGAAACAAGTTCAAGGGAACCTTGAGGGATTGCTCGTCATGCTGCTGTGAAAATGGTCAGGTTTTTTAATAACTACAGAGACGAAGTTCAGAGCTAAAGGCAGGGGGTCACGGTGTCTCACCCTTGATGTGAACACAGTGGAAAGAACTGTTAGTTGGTGAGATTAAGTTTAATGACAGCAGGGCTGCAGGTCTCAATCCCGTCTACTCAAACTGCATACCAACACGACCAGCCAAACAAGACTGTTCAGACATGTTCTCTGTCGAGGTTTGTTTCAGTTTTTTCTTTTTTTTCCTTTTGTATTTTGTATTCCTCCACACAATGACTAGACCTCCTTGGTGTGCTCGGAGCGCCTGACAACAGAAGCGGCCATTCTTCTGGCTCCACAAGCGACTGCATTGACTTTGTGTTTCAGAACAGAATGGCTTCTATGCTGGCCAGGAGCCAAGGTCCGCACAGCTCCAAAATACTCCACATTCTGGACCTTAAGGATTACCAGACCAGCAGCCCAAGACCGTGCCACGACGGCTAACTCTCATGGTGGAATGCAGTTCAAACAGCGCTCGCTACCAAGACCTTGGCAGACACGACTACTATTCTTGCTTTGGACAAGAAGCACAGTTGGCAAGATGGAGTGAAATGACCCCAAACATGGAGCCAGAGAGTGTTGAGCTGCGAGCTGGCGGGAAACAACCAGACCATGATGTTTCATCCTCTCCCAACATGTCTGCCACAGGCAATTTCATTATAAAACAAACAAGGGTTTTATTCGTAAACTATGCAAGGCAAATACTCAAAAAGGTTCCCTCCTACAACTCAGGAGATGGGATACAGCTGTTATGGTTTTGGGCTTAGCAAACTAGAACATCTGTACTAGACTAGACTACCTGAAGGGGGGGTCTAGATAACTTAACAGTAGACGTCAGATTGTAAGGATCTAAAACAGCCAGCAGCCTCCTACTCCTCCTCCACCCATTCCTCCTCCTCACCTGCGGGCAGGGTGAAGGTAACCAGGTCAGTGAGGAAGAAGCAGGTGAAGTCTCCCTTGCGCTGGTGCAGCGATGCGGCCACCTCCCTGCGGATCTGCTCCGTCAGCTCTGGACACACCATGGCAGGGATGCACTTAGCGGCCTGCTGCGACACCTGCAAACACACACCAGCCTTCTCACTTCCTGCAAACACACACCAGCCTTCTCACTTCCTGCAAACACGCACCAGCCTTCTCACTTCCTGCAAACACACACCAGCATTCTCACTTCCTGCACGACCTTGTCACACCGGCTGCATCATCGGTTACGTTTAAAGTCGAATCAGGGCTTTCGTGATGCTGGGAGGGTGGGAGGAGGATTGGGGAGATAGTAGCCCTGAGGGAGAAATGGCCGGTTTATTCAAAGGACAGACAGGATAGTCTCTCTCTTTATTTCTCTCTCCATCTCTTTCTCTTTATCTTTCTCTCGTTATATCTCTCTCTCTTTATCTCTCTCTCTGACCAGGGGATAAGAGAGCAGGAAGCATCCAGATAATCTGGGATCACACATGCACAGCTGACAAGCTCCAGACCTCCTGCACGCTCCGACAGGCGCATGCACCCAGCCCAGCCCACCTCCAGCACTCCCCTTCCCAGAGGGCCATGCTGGTGGACTACGGCCCGGTTCAGGGAGTTTGCTAATCTGTCAGGGAACGTAGGAGCACTCTGCAGTCACAGATAGGCCCTGACGTACGGGGCTAGCATGCTAACCTGCTGCAGAGAGGAAACCCCGTCACCAGAACTCTGATGTGAAACACGGGTTTGAGGGTTGACACACGTCTAGGGCCACCCTGAGGGAAGCTGAGAGTTTGGGCCTGATTCCAAACGCCTTCCCTCTCTTCTATTCCCATGAGCCCTTAATAACCACCAAGCACTGGCATCCTGGCAACGGTCTTCCGACCTGGAAGAGGTTATGAAAGGGGAGAGGGGCTCCCCAGTTGGCCCAGCAGGGCTGGGAATGGGCCCTGACCTCTGTGAGCAGCACAGCCAGCATGTCTTGTCTCTGGAAGCGGATGGCCAGGTGCACCAGGGTGAAGCCGTCGTCGAACGCAGACGGCCGGTTCAGCAGACGCACCTCGTCTGACTTGAGCTGCCGGGCGATGTCGCCTCCGGACGACTTGTACGCCTCCACCGCTGCCAGGTCGCCCTCCACCACACCTGAGAGGGAGAGAGACATAGAAAAGAGACAGAGAGAGAGAGAGACAGAGACAGAGACAGAGACAGAGAGAGAGAGAGAGAGAGAAAGAGAGGGAGACAAAGAGAGAGAGAGAGAGAGAGACAAAGAGAGAGAGAGAGAAAGAGAGAGACAAAGAGAGAGACAGAGAGAGAGACAGAGAGAGACAGAGAAGAGATAGTGAGATAGAAAAGTGAGATAGAAAAGAGACAGAGAGAAGAGATGGATTGAGAAGAGATAATGAAACACATAAGAAAACACTACACCTGATTTGATCCATTACAGAATTAACCCCTACTCACATACATTTTCACTACATCTAGGCCAAGGTCAATGACAAGGGCACATGGTGTCTCATGTACTATACTGTTGGCTGTTTGCTAGAATCAAACATCAGACTGACTTTTGCCAAAGCTGGTCGTGTTTGGGAAATGAAACAAGTGAAACATTGCAGGGTGATGAACGTGGTGCGGAGAGTGAAGGTGGGACAGCAGAGCAAGAAAACTACTACGGGGTTCACAACATTCTGTTGATATTTCTGGAATTTCCCACGCAGGCATTACACAACATTGCACCCTGCTGAGATACTGTTCTATTAAGGACCGCACACAACGCCTAGTAACAGCCTCTGATCCAGGCACAGGGGGGTTCAGACCTAGGGAGAGGAAGGAGGGAACACCAGGAGAGGGACTGGGAGGACTGGACCGTGCCATGCAGAGCTGTCCAGTGATTGGTGAGGAGAGGAAGGTGGGAGGAGCTACATGGTGGGATCTCCACCATTTGACACAACAGCCAATCAAAGTGGGCGTGCCTTACTCTCAACTCTGTCCTCATGGTCTCCTCCAGAAACTAATGCTATCTAAACATCGCAGCGGAAATATATTTGTGGACATAGGCAGGGTGAAATGGGAGTGGAGGGGTTGTGTGTGTGTGTGTGTATGTGCAAATTACCAAAAGATTTGAATAAGAGACACAGTGCTTCCCCCCCCCCCCAACACAAATCATTCCCTACATACACCTTCAGGCAATGATTAACCATTAGTTATTATGAGGGACACCAAAGGTCAAGTTAAGTGGTCCCTTGCCGTCTCTCTCTCCCTCCTCGATGGACAACATTCACCCAATGGAGAGAGTAAAAGAGCACTATTTTGTGAGGAAGCCAGGTCCCCCCCCCCCACAGCAGCAGTGACTGATCGTCAGCAGGGGAAGCAGGAAGCCACACCCTCCTATCGTCTGTCAGGGATGAACCTGCTGCCGGGACACATATGGAGGCAGCAACCTCGCCAACCTCCCGCCTCGGCCAGGGAGCAGGCACTGTGGAGCAGGCGCTGTGGAGCAGGCGCTGTGGAGCAGGCGCTGTGGAGCAGGCGCTGTGGAGCAGGCGCTGTGGAGCAGGCGCTGTGGAGCAGGCGCTGTGGAGCAGGCGCTGTGGAGCAGGCGCTGTGGAGCAGGCGCTGTGGAGCAGGCGCTGTGGAGCAGGCGCTGTGGAGCAGGCGCTGTGGAGCAGGCGCTGTGGAGCAGGCGCTGTGGAGCAGGCGCTGTGGAGCAGGCGCTGTGGAGCAGGCGCTGTGGAGCAGGCACTGTGGAGCAGGCACTGTGGAGCTGCGTCACAGGAGATCCCAGTGTTTTGACACATTTCCAGCTGGCGATGCCGACTGTTCACAGGCTGCAGCCACACCAGCCCCAATCTGGGACAACAACACAAGCATAAGGAGGACACTACTCCAGAAACGAGAGGGCAAAACGCCAGTCATCAAGTGAACTTGATAACCAACCTGAGATGGCCTCTAAAATATAAATTGGATTGGGAATGAGGCATGCGCTGGAGAACAGAATAACGCAGAGGGGATCAATTGTAGAGGGATGTTAGATAACACTAACACACTGTTCAATGACAGTCATTCCAAGGCTTGAGAGATAACTATTGTGGTGCAAAGCCTACTCTCTCAGGTTTAACATGGGATTGAAAGGGTAGCCGGGTTCAAAAGAAGAGTTTTTGTTAGTAAACATGCACATGAAGCACATGTAACCTGACAACAGCTGAGCGTACATAACAGGACCTGCAGACTGCACCGTGAAGGTCAGATACTCCAGATTCAATCCAAGCACTTGTTTATTTTTGACTTGTGCGGAGCCAGTAGGTTATTTTTAGTGCTTGTGGTCCTTCAAGCAGCCGGGGCAGGCTGAGTCCTGCTGGGCCTACCGTTCACTAGCTCAGGGTCTGTCCTGGCTGTGCTAGCGTGCGAAGGAAAACAAAGACAGCCAAACAAGCTACAATTCCACACAGGAGGAGGTCTTAACCGCTCTAAAAGGAGAGGAGATAATCCAAGTGTGTGTCCTTTGCATTGGCGCTGCAGGAAATAGGTTGAATCAAGTCGCCAGAGGAGGGAGGCAGAACCAGAGGGAACCCTAGAGGGATGGAATCCTACAGGGAACCCTGAATGTCACCCAGACTAGGTCCGGCGTCTAGAGAGACGCTCGCTCTAACCACAGAGAAAGCACGTTCTCTGCTGCTGATGAATCATTTTGAGAGGCACACACACACACACACACACACACACACACACACACACACACACACACACACACACACACACACACACACACACACACACACACACACACACACACACACACACACACACACACACACACACACACACACACACACACACACACACACACACACACACACACACACACACACACACACACACACGAGCGGGGGAGAGCCGGCTCTATTGCTCAGCCTGCTAGACCGTCCGTGACAGGGCTGGTGGGGATTCTGCTCAGCCCAGCACACCAGACTGATCTGTCAGGGGAGGAAGAGCCGGCAGGAGGAGGAGGAAGGGGGGGGACCAGAGGAGGGAGTCCGTAGGAGGGTGAGTGGCGTAGGAGGAAAAGTGTGGAGAGAGAGAGGAGGTGGACAGCAGGGGAGGGAGGCAGGGGAAGTAAACAGACAGATGTAAAAAGAGACCAGAGGCATGAAGCTAGGCAGAAGCTCCCCACTGTTCAACCCACTCCTCTTCCTCCTCCTCTTCCAACCCTGCTGAACTACATAACGCAGTAGGCGGCTGTACCAGCACACTGCTTGATATATTAGGAGGAGGTTTAATGTTTGGATTTGTCTTGGCCACATGCAGTTGTACTATGACAACCATCTCCACAAGCAACCAAATCAGAGGAGCATCCTCACCTGCACAGGCGTTGAGAAACAGCCAGTCAGTCCTCCTCATCCTGTTCTTGATCTGCTTCAGCTTTTTAAAGTCCACCTCCAGGTCTTCCTGGCTCCCGCCCGCCCCCTGCGCCAGCTCGATCCTCTGGAAGTCCATCTTGACCTCCGCGTCCCTCCTCGACGTCAGAGGAGACCTTCTCTGGCCGCCGCTGCAGCCCACCACCACCCCCCCTCCGAGCCCCCCGCTTCCCCCCCCGACCACCCCCCCCCTGCGGTTGTCCCTGTCCTGCTCGTTGAGTATGGAGGGGGGGGGCTGACTCTCGGGGTCCGTGGCCAGTTCGATTGGCTCCGCCAGGCCGTTGGGCGGCCTGGGGTGGTCACACACCACGCACTTGAGTGTTTTGGGCCAGTTCTCGTACGTACAGGCAGCACAGGTCCAGTGCTGGGCGTGAGTGTTGAGCCGGTTGCGGTCATTGTACTCCTCGCAGGGGTCCGTGGGCGAGGAGGGGGCGGCGGGCCGGCACCCTGTGCCTGAGGTCTGGGGTGATTCTGTGGGGCTGCGGGGCTGCAGGGGGCGCCCCTGGTGGAGGTGGTGCTGCTGCTGCCCTGGCTGGCGTTGACACGAGCACTGGGTGCAGCGGATGGCTCGGGGCCAGTTCAGGTAGGTGCACATGTGGCAAGACCACTTGCTGGGTGTCTCCGGGGCGTCTGAGATGCGGACCCGGGGACGGGCGCTAGAGTCTGGGCAGATGAGGAGGCTGGAGCCCCCCTGGGGAGGGCTGTTGCTCTGGCTCAGACTCGGAGGGTCCCACTGCTGGAGCCCGGCGTCCAGGCTGGGGATGTTTTTGAAAGGCTCCTCCGTGATGATGGTGCTCCTGCTGGGCCTCTGGGCACGGCACATGGTACACTTGATAGCTGAGGGCCAGTTCTCGTACGTGCAGTAGTCACAGGCCCACTTGGCGCCCAGCTCAGTCATGGTCGCTCTGCTCCACCGCGGGGGGAGGCAGCTGCTCGGAGGCACTCAGGTCGACAGGCAGGCTCTGGGAGATCACACAGGCAAGCAGGATGCTGGAGGGACACACAGGTCAACACGGTCAGGTGGTGTCTTTCAAACTGCCCACACACAGACAAATATATAGGCCTAGCCTACATGCAACCATTATCTATAGTACACTGACATGTACAGGAGTGAATCATATTTTGTCATGAAAAAGGGGTGACCAAGGCAGGGGAGCGTTTTTTCTTCTAGTTCACATTTAAATTCTAAAAGCAAAAAGACATACCAGGCTGAAGGAAAAACAAGTCTTTCACATGATTACAACTTCAGAGGATCCACATAGCGCTCTAGCATTACACAGCTGGGCAAAGTAGGGCGAGCAGGCCAGAACAAGGCAAATTTGCAAATGCGGGTTGAACTTGATTTGGTAAAATTGAGGATCTCCTCTGCTTCAGAGTGAAACCCTTAAGGTGCAAAGCGCTGCCAGCACATCCGACTTTTTAAAATAGTTTTCATGTCTACATACATGCATGAAGTGTAAACAGTTCCGGAGACGTCCTGCAAAAGTGCCCTCACTTCAAATCTGTCCTGAAGTTCAAGTAGCCAGACACAAAGGTGGACAAAAACAACCATGCCTCGCACAAACTTGACTAAAGAACTAACAGTTCCTGTAAAGTTGCACGCCATTGCAGACTGCAATTAGATACGCCAACGGAAACAGTGTATGGGCGTAATTATTAACAATAACAAAATGCCTGAGAAATGATTTCTAAAAACCAAACCTGTATGTCAGCGGCTTAGCTGCAACTTCATATATGATCACAAGAAAAAGTAGTGACTGCTACATTTTACATCAGCAAAACGCATAGCAGTTCTATTTTACCTGCCATCTTGATCCAGATAAAATGTCTAAACGTCTGTTTTACCAAATGTGTTAAACAAAGGTTAATCAATCAGTCGGTTAAAGTCTTTAGTCGGGCGAAAAATCCAACTAAAAAGCTAGCTTGCTATCTGACTTTCTTTGACGACCCAGGACAATGCGTATACTGTAAACGAGCTTCCTTGCAACGTCGTTTTAATCTAGGTGGAGGTTTTTTGTTGTGTTGCTTACTTTCAATCAGAAAGCTGGATAAGGCCTACGGAATACATACGTATTTCAGCACTTTCAGCTAGTGTGCTAACTCTAGTCAACTATTACCAACTACCACATGCATGCTGAGAGCTAGTTAGTGCCGTGGTTGTCTACCAACTGGGCAAAGGCGTCACTAGCTTGTAGGTAGCTAGGGTGCAACTAGCCAAACCTCCCAGTGTGGAAACCATAGATATGCTGGAAACTAGTGGTGCAGGATAGTCTGAATTAATTTCCCAACCGACTACGCTTACAAATAATAAAGTTTGTCGACCGAGTAATCTTGCAAAATTCAAACATTCCCGTAATACCTGATTTGCGTGGCGGCTATTAACACCTAGCTAGCCAAACAGTTTTATCAAGCCAGGCAACAATGTCAATGAATGCAAGCTAACTACAGTACCCTCCGCCAGCTTGTACATTCGCTACTGTTACGTTAGCTAGCTAATGCACATGAATTAAATCTAAATAACACACAAGTCTCACTACAAGAAAACTCCCCCCCCTTTTTTCAATCTGTAATGTTTGTAGTCTTATGTATGTTTCAGACAATGGAAACCATTTGCAGGGTGGCGTAAGTACAAAAGTGCTGTACCTTTTCCTGTGTTTACACTCCTCTTCAAGGCGATACCACAACAAACCGAGCTTCACAGTCCTAACAAGACTCCGGCTTCCCCAGTCTAATCCCACACCGTGTGTCCCGCGGCCAACAAGTTTATTTACCTAGAAGCCGCATATTTAGGTTTTTGCGCCCCGTTCGTTCGGAGCGTCGATATCCACATACTAAAAAAACGGACTCCCGTCCCTCTGCCGTCTGTTTAGGGCTTTAAATAATTTTAATCCCCATTTCCAACCGCCGATGAGACGGTCTTTAATGGCGACGTAGAGAAAAAAATACAGAGGCAGGACGATTTACCACCTGGATATGCCGAACAGGCTGATTGGTCTAGCGCCTCTGTATTCCTCAAACTGACCTATAAGATTGTACTTCTTTATTTTGCGAATCTTTATAAAGTACGTTGTCAAATGTCTGTCTCAAATTTCTGAATGCTACAATATCCTAATTCATTGAATCGTCTTTATTAAATTGCAGCCACACTATAATTATTAGTATTATATTATCATATTTCGCTCATCTTTCTCGCTCGCTAGTAATGGGAGCTAAAATGGTGATGTCATCGTTTGAGAAATACTGCAGCATGCTGTACTGATAAAAATGATTGTTTTCATGGATCTCTTCATACAATTATGGCAGTTCAGATAAGAGGGCCCCTAAACTAGTGTTGTTAATAACCTGAACCGTGGTATAATAATTTGACCCTCATATTTTAAAGTAAATATATTATGTGGATGCTACTACTGCATATTGTGAGAGGCTGGACTGTTTATTTGTTTACATCGCAGCCCCTCCTACCGCCAAATGACGTATTACTGCACAACCATACTAGGTTACCTCGATTTATCGCCTTTGAAACAAACCCTTTGACGTTGTGGGTAGTGGTTTCAAGCACAGATTGCACATATCGGTATAATATCGTGTATTATTATGTACTATTATTTATATATTTTAAATAATGCGTGATTCTGCACATTTTGCTAAATGTATCACCAGTGTCAATGTTTTGGATAACGGTCTTAAAAATAAAAAAAATCTGTAGGTTAAACAATCGCACAAAGCCTACAGACTATTATTGTGCACAGTTTGGTGTCCTAACATTTACACATTTAATTTTCTCCCAGTTAGGTTGGATTCCTGGGCATGCACACAGCAAGGTGTGTGACACTCAAATGCATCATGTTCAGTCATAAGTATTTTGACTTCTTTATTTGTTCATTACTTAAATAACGGTTTCCCACTAAAACCAGCTATTTAAACATAAGGTTCTTGGTTTACATTGAGTACAAATTACACAGCACCACCACCAGAGCATGTTTCTTTATCATCCCCCAGTTTATAGGATCATAAATCGTAAATTGTCGCCCAACAAGATTGGTTATCTATCATGTCCAACCCATTAGACATATATAGTAAACTGAGGTGGGAAGTGTGATTAAACTGTGCTTCAGGGAGGCAGGATAGGAAGTCAGGTCGCAGGTGTCGCCTGCCAGCTTTCTACTTGTGTCGAGAGGCAGATGAATATTACCAGGTGAGAGTTCTCTCAAGTTACTTCATCCAATAGTCACTGTATCCTCTCTTCTAAAACACCCCACAGGGGGCCCAGTCCACCCCACAGGGGGCCCCAGTCCACCCCTCCTCACCAGCCACATCCTCCCTAACTGAGATGCTCATAAATAAGTGCTATGTTTGCAACCCCCCCCCCACACACACACTCTCTACTGTACATTCAATATTGATTAAGTAACCCTAACACTTATTTCAGTGCTCCAAAAGAAGAGCCTATTGATTTCACACACAACTTTGTCATTATTAACATTTTGTGATGAATAATTTGAATAACATTTTAAGTACCAGTCCTCAAATGATTAAGGGACATGATGCGACCAATAAAGACAATGAAAGCTAAATGATCGCAGGACAGAAACTGTGATTGGCTGTGGGGAAAAGGAAGTACTTAAGAGCTTCCTTCCAAGCTGATAGTCAAATCCAAACAGTAAAATGATCAGACTTCCAAACAAACTGATGAGTATAAAATGCTTAGTGTCTTCTAGTTTCAATATGCACATCTATCCACATAGATGCAACTGTCTCCTGCTATCTGCACCCAGTCACTCTCACAAAGCCTGCACGGGATCACTTCTTACATTTCACTGGCCCCTATCTACACGAATGGTCGCACATCCCCTTCTAAGACAGCGTAGCGGCCAGGCCTTACCATGCAAGAGGCTCCTTCAATAACAACTGCAAATGATGACAGGGTTTAAAGTTTACAACTGTAGAAGAGAGAGAGCCAGGAGATGTGCGGAGGTGTAGAGGGAGGGTGAGCGATCTAGGAACAACCAGAGAAGTAGATGCAAAGAGCTGGGTCACATTGTGGGATGATCATAGATGGTGACTAATCCCAGTCGGCGGCCTAATTACAACCCTAGCAGTCTGTTGTGTTTTGTTTGCAGTCATGGTGGGGCATACACTGTGGCTACGTGAATGGAAGGCACTGGGTACTGAACAGAAGAGCTGTTATCACAACATTTAGGTCCTCACACAAACATTCTAATCAGCTCTGAGTACATTTAGTTTGTAATAGGGTTTGACCACAGAGGAAGGCAGATGGCTCTTTGCAATGTTTCCAGCAAAACACTCACACACACTCACACACACTCACACACACTCACACACACTCACACACACTCACACACACTCACACACACTCACACACACTCACACACACTCACACACACTCACACTCACACACACTCACACACACTCACACAGATACGCACACGCACACGCACACACAGACGCACACACACACACACACTCACACAGACACACACCCTAGACATCACAGGGCCGTGAAAGGACAAAAACTCTACCATCACAATCTGATACCATGTCTGCCATACAATTCTCACCCTCCAGTGTGCCATTTGTGGTTTCCCCTTAAAGCATTTGCAAAGACAAAAGAAACGTGATGTTTATACGTGGAGGGACACACAAACACACACCTCAGGAAGAGAGTGGCACGCAATGCAGAACCCAGTCACCTTAAGACGCTATGACCCTGTTATCCTCTGGTAGTTATCAGTCAGTAGTCATGGAGACAACGTTTACATGCTAAGAAGAGAGGTGGAAAAAGCAGACAAGTGTGCAGACGGATGTACAGTTTCTTATTTAGTGGTAGCTTTCAGAGAGGCAGCAGCAGTTAAGGGATCTTTAGCATCTGGTTAGTAAAACTCCAGTAAGGTTTGTTTGCCCTGTGAACCCTGTTACAACGCAAAACAAGCTGATTAAGCTCTGTTCGGGTGGTCAAGGTAGCACAACATGACAGCATTGGTTAAGCACAACAAAGAAATCTGCTAAAGTTGTTAAGTGCAGCAAAGCGCATACAATTTCAGTGTAATTCAAGAACAATGAGGCATTGACATCTATGTCAATGAAGTGACATTAATTATTGTTACTTTAACAAAAGAGGATTATAGTAAGCACCCATTATAGTGGCCACGTGAAATTTTCGTTTGTAATCTATATTTTTTGTGATCTAAATAGGCAACCGCTCAAGTCATAAAATACAAACTATTGATTGTTTAAGGAAAGGAAAACCTAACATTTGAAAGGCCAAACAGCGAGTCAGAACCTTGCAGACTGAATAAACCATTTTACACATAAATCTATTTTCTTTGTAATAATCAAATTGCAAAACAAAACAAAACAAAAGATTACCATTCCCCTGTCTCACTAAAATGAATAGTTTGAAGGCCACAGAGCATTTTTCCCTTTGCTTTTCTTAAATAAATTGTTTAAAAAAAGGCAAAAATAGTGCAAGAGGTAATGGTATAAGTGGATGCTCAGAGTTGGAGATGCAGTGAGTGTGCAGCGTGATCCAGAGAGAGTTCTGTCTGCAGGGACAAGGGTGGCCCACTAGTCAGTAGAAATTCGGTGACGTCCTCCCTTGCTTGCTGAAACATTCACATCCACTAGGGCAACCCCTCCGTTCCAGGACAAAAAGGTCCCAACTCCCCCCCCCCCCCCCCCCCATCAGACAGACAGTTGGGACTGCACAGGCTGGAAACTTCCCCCTCAAGGTGGCGATCAAACTGGGACAAACAAATGAACCAAACGGAACCCCACCTGTGCATGCCTTTTGTTTTCAGGGCTGGTGCTTCCTTTCATATATATATATATTTATATATATAAAGATGTCTATTGTTGATACCCAGCTCTCCTGTTGAGTCCTGTGTGTCACCCACAGCACCACCCTGTGGCTTTGCATCTATGAGGTCTGTGAGCTGGGGGCGTGGCCGTCCGGGCTGGGGGCGAGGCCGTCCGGGCCGGGGGCGTGGCCGTCCGGGCTGAGGGCAGCGGGGCGACCCTGCACCAACACGCCTGTAGGAACCGGCGCCTCGCTCACCAGGTTCTCGTACTCGCTACTGTCCTCATCCTCTTCGTCCTCATCCTCTTCATCTTCCTGCCCTGCAGCTTGTCTGTCCAGAGAGTCGGAGCTGGAACCGTCTCCGTTGCCCAGGTAAGGGGTGCTGGGGCTGGGACCAGGGCTGGGGCCTACGCTCAGGCCCATGCCCATGGCCAGACCCAGGGGTCCGGGGGTGGGGTGCCCTGGGGAGCCCACAGCCTGGGGCCTGGGCAGCAGCGCAGCACTGGTGGGAGAGGAGGAAGGCAGCAGCAGCGAGTTGACCTGGGAGGAGAGGTCTGTGTAGGCAGGAGGGTTGCTGGAGGTACCAGGTCTCTCTGGGGCAGAGGGCGTGTGGAAGGCCACCCGGGAGAGGAGGGGTGTGTCTGGGGGCTCCGTGTTCTCCTCCGGGCCCGGACGGGCCTCCGCGTTCTGGGCCTCCTGGATTCCTAAAGGGCAAACGGGGAACATTTTAAAACTGGGACTGCATTTATAAAGCGCATTTTAACATCACACCCAAAGCTTTATGCATTTGCGTCTCATTCACACACCAGCAGGGCTGGCACTGGCCTGCCCACCAGGAGCACCTTGAGGCTCAGTGTCCTGCTCAGGGACACTTCAACACATGCCACAGCCGCCCCACGAAACACGGGGTTCCACAGTTCCAAACAGCTGAGGTGAGACTGAACACGGTGTTTGTTACACTTCCTTACTTCTCTCTTCCTCTGCCGTCTTTCTTTTCCTGAGAGCGATTTGTTGTTTGAGTTTGTTCACTTCCTCCTGGCATTTCTCCTTCACACGTTCACTCTGTTCAACCTCTGCACACACAGCCTAGAAACATGAGAACATTCAAATTAAAATAAATTTCTTTTGGGGGGAGCAGCCATCTTTCCCTCAAAAACAACATTCTACAGTATGTAGAGCTATATCTATACTTCCATTATTTTACCTTATGTAAAAAAACACAATGTGAAAGACATACGATCTCACCTGCACTTTATCTTGTAGTGCACTGTAGACCTGGAATATTGTTCTGATATCCTTCATTACACCGTCCTTGTCAAAGAATTCAGCTCTGCAAATCAGATGAAGGTGTGAAGTAAGTTTCAGAGCACATGAACAAAGACAACCACAAGCCGTGACTCACTCATGCTCTTATCCTGCACCATGGCAACAGAGTGGCGGAGAGAGCTGAACTGTTGTCAAGGCAGCATATTCGGTTTCCCCAGCGGGCCTCTGACCACACTGAGCTCCGTCAGTGTCTGCTGTATTAGCAGAGAGCAGTGAGCTCAGCAGGACTTCCTGGAGAGGATGAATCCCTCAGTTTGAGGACTATCCCACAGCACACAGCGCTAAGCCCCGGTGAGAGTGACACCCAATACCTTCAGATAGACACACTTAGAGACTTGCATGCACATGCATAGAGATAGTCTTCTGACCTATCACAGGGAGAGTAGTGACTGTGTGGGATCATTGACAGTATTCATCGATCTCTGAGCATTTGAGGGAGCCCTAAAATGTATATTCATTAGAAGACATACCCCCCACATTTCACCAGAAAACGATGTAAAGGAGCAGGATGATGCTAAAATAACATTTCCTAAAGAAAGTCTCCACCCCTTCACCACCCCCTCTCCTGAAAGAGTCCCTTAACCATGCTCTGTGATGACCCTGTAGGAGCCCCTTACCCATGCTCTGTGATGACCCTGTAGGAGCCCCTTACCCATGCTCTGTGATGACCCTGTAGGAGACCCTTACCCATGCTCTTTGATGACCTTGGCATAGTTGAGTGAGGTGTTGGGCACAGAGGAGACTTTGTACTCCTGCTGGCTGGTGTTGCCCAGGTTGGGGATGCTGAGAGTCACCTTTTGGTTGTACCTGCTGGATGGGAACTCAAGGTTAGCCTAGCCTAGCATCTCATAGACTGAGCACTGGAAGTGCACATTTAGCAGTTAGCGTGTACGTAGCGTTGCCTGTATCCTCTCCTTGGGAGAATCAGCACAAATTATTTGTGTTACTGCATTAAGGTGTCCTCTGTGTGTGAGGCAGGGGTGTGTGAGGCAGGGGTGTGTGAGGCAGGGGTGTGTGAGGCAGGGTGTGTCCCACCCATTTCAGTCTGCAGATTTCAAACAGCAGATCCCCCCACCACCACCCCCAATAACAGCTACATCCCCAGTTATATAAAAAAGAAAAACTGTCACACCCATACTTAAAAACAAACCTACCCCTTATGTACTGCACACGTGAGATTCTACACCTTTATTTATGGAGAAAAAACAAAACAAATGTACCTGCTGTTGGGCCTGAACAGGACGTACTCCAGGGCGTGTGTGGAGCAGTTGGCTGTGGAGATGAAGCTGAAGAGGAGGAAGACGAGGTCCGGCACGCCGAGGAGCCGGGTCAGCTGCTTGTGGAGGATCTGTTCCCTGAACGACATCTGCAGCTGCGTGTTCTTCCTGAACCGGTACCAGCCCATGACATTCTGTTCCAGAACAGGAAGTCGTGGTTAAAAGGTTACCGGGCGAAGAGCGTCGTTAAGGAACCCCCATGTTCTACTTTGGAAGAGAATACTTACTTTTCGTCTACCTTTGAGTATTCTATTGAGACTTTCCTCGTTGACTTTGCCCGCGAAGTCATAAAAGCTGGAGAGAAATGCAATCAAGTGTGTGTGAGAACAAAGCCACATGGCACTCGTGTTTGTGATCTTAACTAGCCTGAGCTAGAGAGATTTAGACCTCATACTTAGTGGTGGGAGAGAGCCATCTACTGTTCAATGACAATACAAACAATCATTTGTTTTAGATGCAAGGCATCTGGTAACAAACCACATATCAATCTCATTTTATAGATGGGGATGTCAATGGACAAATAATTAATGAGTATTTTTACAATATTAAGCCTGTTAGCACTGACTAATGTCTGGGCTGTGTCAAAAAGGTGACAAGAACTAAAACCAACCTAAATAGTTGTGCACAAGGTTCATGATTATGGATTTCTGTGAAGGAAAGAGAACATTTGGTATCAATATCACAGCTTTCCCTGCGGACCAATTATAGCTGCTGTGACATAACGACACCTGTCCGTCTAGTTTGACAGAATTACAAAGACATTTAGTAAGCGAAAATCTACCACAAAAGGCTGATTGATGGAGGTCTTACCTACGACTTGGAGAAGCTCTGCACTGCTGATCTGTGTGTCACTAATATTAACAGTTTCCTCTTGTCTGACTTCACCTAAAAGGAAGCCCTCCTGCAAAAAGATAAAACAGAAACATTCAAATTAATTTAACTAAACAGGCTTGAGTAATGTTGACATGATGCACATAATGTTTGTTGTAAGATCAAGTAACACGTTTCAGGATATAATAAGTCTTGAACTTCTCGACAATGTACTAGAAAAAGATCGGGTCATATGACCAATGTACAAGGACACAGGTGCCTGCTTTGGTATGCAAAGAATGCGGAAAAGCACTGCAAGCCAGCCAACGTTATCAAAAACACCTTCAAATAAATCCGTGCACAACTACTGTACTGTATACCTAACAGCTAGCTTTAGCTGGCTAATAATACACTGGCAGCACCATTCGACTCACTTTTCTGAAAATAATTCGCTAATTGACAAAACTATGTGCTTGTCTACCTAAGTAGCTCGGTAGAAAATGCTAACTAGTTCGCTAACAGAGCCCCAGTTTGACAGGTTTTTAAATCCCTGTTGAGGATAGCTTGCTAGCAGTACTGTACAGTAGCAGCACTGGCAGGGTAATCGAATGCCCAGCCACCAGCCAACTTGGTGGTTAAAATCAACTGACCTCGATGACACAGCGCCGACACTACCTACTAAACAAAAGGCTCAGTATTCATACGAACTATGGGTAGCTAGCTAGCAAATAGTTTTGTTAAAAGATCATACAACAGCGAGCTTGCTTTACCAAAATGTTAGCTATATTATCACGGAAGTCAGTTGACAGCTATTTGAGCTAACTTAGCGCTAGGCTAGCTAATAGCAACAGGAAGACAGTGAGATCCCTCAACTGAATATCTGCCAAAGACACCACTGTAATCACAAGTGTGCTCACTATCTCGTTACTAAGTACACGCATTTTTGGTACTTACGTGATCTGAGTTGCTGTTAGCACTGTGATAACACACAGAGCTAAAAGTATAACCCGAAATGGATGCCGCCATGATGGAAACATCACCATCTACAGTCTCCCAGTACCCCCTGCGGTCGTCAACGTCAAACTACTGAGCGTCATGCACACGCTGAAGTTCCGGTAGGAGCAAGATGAACAGAAACGCATTTTGAAGTGTACAACATTGACTGCATGCGAATACTCTATATTTATCAGAAGTATGGAGTCCGAAGATTTTAAACCCTCAAAGCTGGGAACAAAGGAATAGTGAGTGTGCTAGCCAAATTCTACTTTGATAACAAGTTCGATCTGGACTACTCAAGCAGAATAGCTGGTTGTGTAGCGTAGCCTATACTGAAAATAATGCTGTGCTTGAAGAAAACAGATGGAAAAAAAACATTTATCCAATGTGGTGTCGCGTCCCGTTTTATTCCAGCTGGGATGATGCATATGAAAGAGAGTTGCAGACGTTCAAAGACATTGGAGACGTGGGTGAGATATGGTAAAGATCATAGATAAGGGATTTTATATGGAAGCCAATCAGTGACATCATATTCTGAATTTTAAGACGTTAAATACTTAATATTGATATTTAAACACCACCGAATTTGTTGGTTTTTAGTGCACCTCTTTAAAACTGAAATATTAATTTAAATAACTGTAAAATATATCATCAAAAAATGTAAGGTTCGGAAATTCCGGTTGCTCAAATTGAACAGTAAAATTGGGTTCCAACATTCATATTCAAACTTCACTTTTAAAGAGATGAATTCAAAACCACAAATTCGGTGGTGTTTGAATTTCAATAGTAAGTATTCAATGCCATTTTTTTATTCAAAATATTATATTACTGATTTGCCTCCACAATTTTACTGCACCATTCTTGCCATGATTGACACATTTTGTCCTCTGTCAGGTTTGGTGAAGAAAGCATGACCCGTGTTCTTCGGTGGATAGACAGGGAAAATATACCAGAAAATGCGGCCATTCTTGATATTGGCACAGGGAATGGTATCCTTTTAGTTGAATTGGTAGGAATAATAAATGAAACACTTAATGTAATGTTGTTGTGTAACTAGGCAAAATACGTGCTATTAAAATGTACTTTACTTATAGGTTACAAACGATTACACTTTGTAACACTGAAACTGTAGCGATAGGACTTTTACTAGTTTATTTTTACGAGTACTGATAAAGATGTTGCTTCTACTAATACACCACCAACATGATACATTTGTTTTTCTTTTTTCTAGGCAAAACAGGGATTCACAAATCTCACCGGAATCGATTATTCCACAGCTTCAGTAGAACTTGCCAAGCGAGTACTGCAGACTCAAGATATCAATAATGTGACCATTAAGGTTGGTCTTTGTCACTTGTTAAGTGTTTTTGGTTAGGATGTAGTTTACTGGTATTATAGTAAAATAAATACCATACAGTACAACACTTAGGTCTACATAAGTGCACTGATCAATTATAGTAAAACTGTAAAACCTGCAACTTGGTGATTTGAAAGCGAAGCCGGCCAATGTAGTTTTTGAATCGGGGCAGACTGAGACTGTGGAGGAAGGTAACAGGTGGTGGCACTATTGGGCTGTGCAATGTTGAACGGTCTTCCAAAGAATTATGTTTAAAAGACCATGTTTTACGCATGCTTCATAAAAGCTTTAGTCACGGCCACCAAGTATTTATTCTGAATTGGAAATTATGATTGGAATCATGTATGGTATGACACAATACAAACTACTATAACATTTCATAACTTAACATTGCGTAAAATAGTGTACTGTAATGCTGAACGAATAAATGTAGGCTACATGTGCACAGCTTTAATCAAAACATTTCCACAGTAGTTATATGCATCCACATCAACGCTACCCTGCTCCATCCCAGTGTATATGCTAGTGCTTTCAATTGCTTGGAACCCAAGACCACAGACAAACACTGCCATTCATGGTGAGGTCTACATGAAGTCCCTCAGACAAACTAGCCTTCAGCTAACAAGCAGGTATCGTGTGTAGCTCGGGGCTCTCGCCAGGAGAGGAAACTCCATGTATAGCCGGTAAGGCAGAGGGGAAGCACAGGGGGATTAAAGGGAATGAAAGTCTGCCTGCCATGTGGATATCACCACCTTATGCCCAAGCGAGCTGACAGGATTTAACACATCTGCAGAAAAAGTAGAATATTATACTATTTCTGTGGATGAATTCCAAGGCTTTTCTCTCCCGTCCGCACGAATATTCACACATGTAAACATGCTACCTGTAAAACTTCTTCATAGAGGTGCGCGCTGTTCTCTGGCAGAGTGCTTGCTGTTGAAGTAAATATTGACCCAAGTGTAGATTCAGGGGATGTGTGTGTGTGTGTGTGTATCAGATGTTAAACTGGCATCATGGTTCATACTACCAAAGACACAAGAAAACTGTGTTTAAAGAAGGGAGAGAGAGACTCACAGACAGAGAGAGAGAGAGAGAGAGAGAGAGAGAGAGAGAGAGAGAGAGAGAGAGAGAGAGAGAGAGAGAGAGAGAGAGAGAGAGAGAGAGAGAGAGAGAGAGAGAGAGAGAGAGAGAGAGAGAGAGAGAGAGAGAGAGAGAGAGAGAAAGAGACAGGCTTTTGGTGTGAGAGAGAAGCCTTGGCCACATCTGAATGGTTTCCTACTAACATTCAGTCTGAGGATTCATCTCTGTTCAGAGGGAGCCAATCCCACACTCTTTCATCATTTTGGCAAACCGTTTTCCACTTTCTGACAGCTCACCCTCCAACTGGAGAATGTGACACTGAGTTCAGTGTTATTGCATGGGAAAACTCAATCAGAAATCCTGGATCATACACCATATGCATATGCTGCACATTTTCAGTCGTTTTCTTATCTGATCCCTCATGTCACTCCCCATGACGAACCTGCACTTCATTGGTGGCTGTTTGTTTTGCTCTTCTAGTCAGAAGTGGATAAATTAAGCAATAAGCCCCAAGAGGCCGTGATTTACGCTGATTTTAGAACAGGTAAGGGGAGTTGTTAGGCACGACGCGAAGCGGAGTGCCGAAAACCCCCTTACCTTTTCTAAAATCAGCGTAAACCACGGACTTGTGGGGCTTATTGCTTTTCTAAAACTGTTACTACAAATATTTGATATGGTTTCATCAATAAAAACAATTAGAAACAAAATAGTTTAATAATAAACCGTAATTCTTCCGCTACTGCAAAGTATAGTTCCTACATAAATCGTTGCCACGCAACAGCCAGATGGACATCTTTGCCGTCTTTTTTCAATTTGAAATATTCGATGCGCAGTAATATGGAATGTTAAAGAATGTTATGAGGACAACCTCTGAGGTTATACTGGATTTTACAACGGCATGGAACACGATATAGCCAATCACAATGATGGATGGGAACAACCAGTTTTAGAAAGAGAGTTTTGAATTGCTGCTCCTCCAGCCTCCTTACAGCTCAGTCTGACTTGAGGTGTGACCCTCGTTCTGTCTGTGATGTGGAATTGAAACCTTATTTTGACCCTGTTGTAGATCACGTGATCAGCTGTGAGTGAAATTGGGCTTCCTACATTAGTCGAAGAACATGACTTAGTGGGAGGGAAACTTTAAACCCCCTAGAGGAACACTAATAAACTGTTAATTGTCTGCTCTGTCGATATCCAGGAGGTGGATTTCTTAAGCTGCTCAGGGGAGCTGAGTGGTTTCGACCTATGCATCGATAAAGGCACTTTTGATGCCATCAGTCTGAACCCACAGGACACAGAGGAGGGCAAAGCGGGCTACATCCAGGCCCTGAGAGAAGCACTGAAGAACCAGGGGCTTTTCTCCATCACTTCCTGTAACTGGACAAAGGAGCAGCTTCTACAAATGTTCAGTGAAGGTAAAGGAGTGTAGGTTGTCCGGGTGTAGGTTGGGAGTTTTCTGACGAAAGCGACTTGTCAGTAACGTGATGAAGACGGTCTTGTCAGAGCATTCAAGAAGTAACAATGGCAGCCTTGTAAAGCTGAGAATCAGGGGTTTGGTTTTTAGAGCTGTAGGCGTTGCTGTGGGGAAAGGGTGGCTCATCTGACGCAATGACAACCAGTCATTACTGGCTGCAAATGCTACAAACCTACCAGTCAACTTTGTATTCTTCCTGTCAAACATAATAGGATGAATGGTGTCAGCCAGGATTCGTTAAACAGGATCTTGAGGTTCCACAGCACCCAGTATTTTTACACTAAAAAAACATTTAGTCTAGAAGACATGGTACTGAGATATGACCAGTTGTGCAGAGAGACAACTACACACTTGGCCTTTGCCCCCTGTGTGTAGAATTTGTGTTTTTGTCTTTCATTCTCATTGGCTTGTTCTGCCACTCTGTATACAACTTTCTTATATTTAATGTGCCTTTTCAAAAAAGGTGAGAATTCTAGTGTTTACTTCTGTTTCGTTGGAGCATTATTACGACATATTACAGGGAGAGCTTGTTTTAACCTCTTCCCTTTCTGTCTTTTGTAGGGTTTGAGTTTGTTCAGGAACTACCCACACCCAGCTACCAGTTTGGTGGTAGAACAGGCAACAATGTGACAGCGGTCATCTTCAAACGACTACACTGACGCAAACCTACAGATACTTTTGTAGTAAATTAATTTTCCATTGTTTCTTCGGTAGAGTCATGAATGTTTATGAAATATTCTAATAATTGTCAAAATAGTAGTATTTTTTTTTTTTTTACATTTTCCAGAATTCTCCATTGACTGTGTTTTTATGATGAGATCCTTGAATTCCTTATTATGCAAATACATTTCTCTGGACTTGCCAACACACAACTTAAAGGGTTTTAAAGATCGAGTATACTGCCATTTCCTGTCTCGGCATTCTACCATTTATTTCAAAATCTGCCTTTAATTGGAATCTGGGCCAGGGGCCCAATGGGAGCAGTCCCTGCAGAGTCAGTCATGCTGTTGAGTAAACACATGCAATGTGTTAGGAGAATTACTGCCTGGAAATTTACAAGGCGCTAGATATCCTGCCTGGTCGCGCAGCAGAGGCAGAGCCTACATAAAAACAAGAGGTTTCTCCACTTCAGGATCCTCCATTACAATGTAGACTCTCACAAATTCCACAGTCTTAGACCTCATGCTTGAAACATGCTTCAAACTGCTTAATTTAAATCACTTCTAATTAAGCTTCGTCTCGATAGAATGACATTGTTCTGCATCACACACAGAGTACAGCTTTGGGTTGAATGGATCGAAGGCCCTTGCTTCCTTGGAAGGATCACTCCCTTCCTTTCCACAGGTGCTGTTGCTTAGAGACACCGCCACAAATATGGAGGTTTGGGAGGCACCACGATCCTGTCAGCCTAAGTCATGTCAGGAGTTGTTCCGTCAACTTTTCCGTTTAAAAATATTTTCATTGTCAGGATCCAAAACACAAAACCATCCTGTGAAATACTGAAAACATTGAGCAGTGATGTACAACATGACACAACATAGCAACATAGTCACATCGTTTTTGGTGAGTCGCTGATTACATTTCTCTCGTAGCTTACTAGTTTTCCAGGTCCACGGAGGAATGTGGGAAGTAGGGAAGATTTTTTCAAGCCACATTGCTGCCCACCGATCAGATCCCAGGCAACCTTCCACAGGCCACTCATTCAAAAGTACTGTAGTCTTATAGAAACTGCTAGTAATGTACACGTCTCCATCTCTCATCTATCTCTTCTTCGTTCAACAATTCTCTATGGTTTCCCTGTCTACTCCAGTTAAAAGGATAATTCGACCGCACGAATGTAATCTGATCCGCAGTGGGCTGTGATTATCAGTGCTGTCCAATGTCTTTGGGAAAGTCATGGTCCACAAGGACATAATGATGCCACTGTAAAACAGAATTAGAGGAGGAATATTCATGAGTACGTTATTTTAAATGAACAAAATAAATCCACAAGGCATGTTTTTTAATTACTCAATACCCGGACGTTTAGTAGCCTATACTATAAGTTATTCAAACCAAGGACTGAAGAGATGTGAGACGTTAGGAATATAAAATGTGTAGGCAAAAAGAGAATTTACACAACCGTACATTTAGCCTTTACTACATCATCCACTTAGGTGAATACCTTCTGCAATGTTGATGTGAACGCTGCTAACAGTTGTTTTATTTAGGAAAATGACATGGGCGATACCACTTTGAGAATTGGGGAGTTAAGTGAGTTTTCGATACTTAAGGAGCAACTATATTCCAAGTAAATCATTTTAGATACCGAATTTAACCATTCCAAGAATGGTAAAATACTGTATGATTGTATGTTTTTCTTAGTTCCCGAAGGGAAAATAAAAAAGATTTTTGGACGCACCACCCCCATGAGTGAGTAACCTATGGTTTGGCTGAACGCGGATAATGTTACAATGTTGAAGCTGAATTGCACTGGGAGCAGTAGTTTAGCGCATTGCTCAGAGTTACACTTTCGGAGTCGCATGTGGACGTGGTCTGTATTTGTCATCCTTTGTTGGTGAAATCGAAGATGACTTAACTTCAGAAGATTCTGCTGGCCAGGTAATAGTCCATCAATATAAGTTTGTCAATATCAATGTTTAAGCGAGACTTATATAGCCTAGATAAGGGACACTTAGTCCTTATCTTGGGCAGCTTTGATGGAAATTGAACAAACGAAGCTGAACTGAAGGGTATTTATATTGCTGATTTGTAGTTGATCTTGATACTCGCCAAGGTGTCGTGACAGTCGTACACTGTAAAAGCTTTTCAGGAATAGGCTCACGCGTCTTTAAACTGAAGATACGCTAACTTAAGTTTATAACTCCATGTGGATTGCTTGAAGTTGCTTGGCATACTCACATCATCTACATCAGATCACTACAATGTTCTGTTTGGCAGTGCTGTTACGCAAACCTTCCATTCAAGCTTGCACATTAGCCTACTTTACAATAGCAGCTAATGATAATGAGCCTTAAGGAATATTTAGTTTAACCGAGATATGATTTGCTTTGTCTGCCGCGGTGTGCTTGGCCACTGGGATAAGTCTACAACGCCTCTCTTAACCCTGTTCATTTGCGCGCAGCTGACACGCAATCCATCCTCCACTTAAAGTTCGTTGCCTCTTTTATCTTTTACACTTTTCTCAAAGTAAGTTCAGTTTGTACTGAAAAGGAAAATATGAATTGAGCTTTTGCATATCCTTGTCAGGTTTACTAACGTGTGGCTGACTGTTTCAGGTATTGGTATTAGTGTTTGAGGCCGGTGTGGTTTTATTATCTAACTACACGGTTATGAACTCGAGCTGCATCCCACATAGACACACTCACACGCATCACACACACACACACTCACACGCATCACACACACACACGCATCCCACACACACACACACGTCGATCTTATCTGCAATGTTTAACCTTTCATCTTTATGAGCCCCATCTGTTATTATAATATTTGTCGTAGTTCTGCTGTGAAGGCTCTTCAGTTTCAGGATGTTTCGATATGAGTCACTTAGTTTGTGTTTCTGCAAGACATAGACTTTTGAGAATAGTTCCTAGCTCTGAAGAGCATGGTCTTGCTCTCGTTTAGTTAGAGCAGCCAACATTGTTTGTGCTCTCTAAGCAACAAAAGCAGTGAGTGAGATTAAGCCAATTGGAAAGCTGGCAGGAGAAAGGTGTATTGTTCGAATATTTTGGAGCAAGGTTTAAGGTGGTGGGTAATGTGTTTTGATAGAGATTTAGGAGTTTATACACACACACGCACACACACTAAGCATGATGATTGTACAGTCTGACGACTAGTTTGGCACAAATGTTTTAATGACTTTCACTTTCATTTGAACTTTGTTATTAACACATTGATATATTTATGAAACCTTGTTGTTTCCCCTCTGGCCACGGTTGTAGAGGAGATGGTTTATCTTTTCATGAAATCATTAAGAGAATACCAGAAAAAACTGGTTTTGTACCAGAATATCTTAACTGAAATGCTCTGGAAGTTGTTAGTGTAATTTTCATATCCTCTCTTTCCTAACACAGTTGTACTCATATGGTCATTCACTGAGTCAGAGACAGACATAGAGGTTTGTGAATTAGTAGTTTGTGAATGTAGTTTGCTTCTGTTATAGTTACAGGTTACGAGACAGTTATTAACTTCCTTGGAGACTTGGAAAATCAGTTCAGCAAGCAACAAGGAGAAAGTTAAGCTAAGATTTGATCTGTACCCCAAATATCTAATTACAAGCACTTCGCTATAGCCTACAATATGTTGTAGAGGGTGAGGCCTATTGGACATGTTTTTGAATAGTTAATATAGATTAAAATGATCTAAACTCATGCTCATAAACTCTGTCTGATGACTCTGAGCAAGAGATTTGGTAGGCATTGGATTTCCAAAATGAGCACATAATAAAATGTTGTCTTTTATATATTTTAATTATCTTAATTATATTTTGATTGCTTGCACATGGATAACTTTCATTCATGTTCTTGAGGCATTGTAAAACATTTTGCTGTGCAAGTACATACATGTTTTTTTTTCCTGTTCATGAAAGTACAATTTCACGTTAGAATCAGCAGTCAAGTTATACTGGATTTCCTCAGATAGATAGAACAGACGATATGATGAAAGAGGGACTTGTTTTGGACATGGCATAGCAGTAATTTATGGAGGCCATTAAAGGGAGTTAGTTTTTAAAGGGGGATCACTCTATGCTGCAGTGTGAGCTTAAGACGTCCACATTTGCAAGGCTTTTGTGTGCGAGGCAAAAGGCCCTATTAGAGCTTCATTCTCTGAGCGGGCAGCTGGGTGCCTGTGTGCGGGGCTGTGGCCCATTCTCTTTCTGTCTAAACTCTCTCTCTGTCTCTCTCTCTCTGTCTCTCTCTCTCTCTCTCTGTCTCTCTCTCTCTCTCTCTCTCTCTCTCTCTCTCTCTCTCTCTCTCTCTCTCTCTCTCTCGTGCCCAAGGAGTTATGCAAAGCTTCCAGAAAAAAAAGAGGATTGTTAGCCATGCCTGTCTGTGCCTATGTGCTACTCACAACTCATTTTAACGACGATCATTTCTTGTGTGACCTCTCGTCATAACTGCTCTGCTTCCGCCTCCGCTGCCCTGAGCGTCCGAAGCCTGGCAGCAGAACTCCAAACAAACAGTGCTGATGTTTGTTCCCCGAGGTTTGAGTGTTGCTGTGAGTATTCCACCCTCGTTATGATGATGCGTTTGTAAGACGTCTTTCTTGACACCCACAAACCCAAGACCTACTAGTGAGAAGAAGAAGAAGAAAGGCCTTCTCACAGACACCAGAGCAACCCTTCTCAACCCCAGCCCCTGCTCCTGGCCTGATCTGGACAGGAGATGAAAAGCATTCTGGGAAGGGCTGCCATTTTTGTTTGTACCATTTTTTTTTTCAGAGGACTATGTTGGATTCCTTATGTTTTTAGCCAACAGTCAGGTCATGTTGTGGGGTCAAGTCCTACTTATTTGTTTTAACATGAAAATGTATACGTTTTCCATGGATGTTTATGGTTTCCAGAATTCAACATTAGCTGCCTGACAATGAATATGCAAAAAATATCAATCTTCCAGGATTATACCTGTTCAGGTGACTGAAAGGTCATTATATTATCCTTTTGACTAAATCCAGAGCCTTGGTTGCAAAGATTTGCCAAAATATTTGGTTACAACAAACAAAAAGATGTCAAAGGTTGGAACATCCCCTTGGTGGAGCGAGCGTGTATGATTGACACACTCAGTACAGTTTGAGTGTGTGTTTTCTGGGGACTAGAGGGGGAACAGCTTGTATGAGAGAGGGTGTTGGTGCAGTGATGTCTGAGGGGAAGAACACCCCCCTCACGTTGTGTCAGCGGCGTTCTCCTGGGAGGACCTCTCAGACACTGGGGGTTATCTATTTAAAGGAAAGCACCTGCATTGATTTGTTAGGCAAAAACAAACCACAATCTCTTTCCATAGTCATGGATATGCATGTTTTCGTGTTGAATGCACGAGTGTGGATTTTGTCGGGTGTTGAGGTGGTCTTTAATGACCTCATGTCTTATCGTCATACAATGTCATAAGACTCCTGTTATGAATGACAAAGGAAGTCATTCTCCTTAATTTCTCAATTGCTTCCCCCCCCCCCCGAATCCTTCTCCATAACCACACTGCATATCTCCTCATCTGAATCATACAGGGTTTACGTAGCCTTAGTGTTCATTGTCTAGTGTCTGATCCCCCCCAAAAAAACAAAGCTATGTTTTCGCTAATATGTGTTTGCTTTGTGTGGCATGTCTGCTAAACATGCATAATATCCATAGTATATTTACACATGCGTAATGTCCATCGCAGTACTCAACAGGCAGCTTCTGGGTGGGTTTCTGGGTTTCTCATGTCATCAGTAGATGCCTTCATCTCACCCAGACTACGCTTCGTAGAGACAGCTTAGCGCTACACAAACAATCATCATTGTTTGTCTGGAAAGCTGAATCTCACCTCTCGTCATCAGAAACCGAGAGTCATAATTGCTGTCAGCATCCCTTCTCACATGACACAAGTACATTGTGTTTCTCTCACGCTCTCCCTCCTCTTCCCACCAACCTACTCCCCCCCCAACTCAGACGAAAGGTGTTGTGCTACTTCATCGCAGTGCTATACTTGTGGGGTGTTGGATTGGAAGTGGCCATCTGTATAACGTCACCTACTCCCAAGCCGCAGGGCAGGTCTCCTCCACAGGGCAGGTCTCCTCCACAGAGCAGGTCCCCTCCCCTCCACAGGGCAAGTCCCCTCCACAGGGCAGGTCCCCTCCACAGGGCAGGTCCCCTCCTCAGGGCAGATCCCCTCCCCTCCACAGAGCAGGTCCCCTCCCCTCCACAGGGCAGGTCCCCTCCCCTCCACAGGGCAGGTCCCCTCCACAGGGCAGGTCCCCTCCACAGAGCAGGTCCCCTCCACAGGGCAGGTCTCCTCCACAGGGCAGGTCCCCTCCCCTCCACAGGGCAGGTCCCCTCCACAGGGCAGGTCTCCTCCACAGGGCAGGTCCCCTCCACAGGGCAGGTCCCCTCCACAGGGCAGGTCCCCTCCACAGAGCAGGTCTCCTCATCAGGGCAGGTCCCCTCCACAGGGCAGGTCCCCTCCACAGAGCAGGTCCCCTCCACAGGGCAGGTCCCCTCCCCTCCACAGGGCAGGTCCCCTCCACAGGGCAGGTCCCCTCCACAGAGCAGGTCCCCTCCACAGGGCAGGTCTCCTCCACAGGGCAGGTCCCCTCCCCTCCACAGGGCAGGTCCCCTCCACAGGGCAGGTCCCCTCCACAGGGCAGGTCCCCTCCACAGGGCAGGTCCCCTCCACAGGGCAGGTCTCCTCCACAGGGCAGGTCCCCTCCACAGAGCAGGTCTCCTCATCAGGGCAGGTCCCCTCCACAGGGCAGGTCCCCTCCACAGAGCAGGTCCCCTCCACAGGGCAGGTCCCCTCCCCTCCACAGGGCAGGTCCCCTCCACAGGGCAGGTCCCCTCCACAGAGCAGGTCCCCTCCACAGGGCAGGTCTCCTCCACAGGGCAGGTCCCCTCCCCTCCACAGGGCAGGTCCCCTCCACAGGGCAGGTCCCCTCCACAGGGCAGGTCTCCTCCACAGGGCAGGTCCCCTCCACAGGGCAGGTCCCCTCCCCTCCACAGGGCAGGTCCCCTCCACAGGGCAGGTCCCCTCCACAGAGCAGGTCTCCTCATCAGGGCAGGTCCCCTCCACAGGGCAGGTCCCCTCCACAGAGCAGGTCCCCTCCACAGGGCAGGTCCCCTCCCCTCCACAGGGCAGGTCCCCTCCACAGGGCAGGTCCCCTCCACAGAGCAGGTCCCCTCCACAGGGCAGGTCTCCTCCACAGGGCAGGTCCCCTCCCCTCCACAGGGCAGGTCCCCTCCACAGGGCAGGTCTCCTCCACAGGGCAGGTCCCCTCCACAGAGCAGGTCTCCTCATCAGGGCAGGTCCCCTCCACAGGGCAGGTCCCCTCCACAGAGCAGGTCCCCTCCACAGAGCAGGTCTCCTCCACAGGGCAGGTCCCCTCCGCAGGGCAGGTCCCCTCCACAGGGCAGGTCCCCTCCACAGGGCAGGTCCCCTCCACAGGGCAGGTCTCCTCCACAGGGCAGGTCCCCTCCCCTCCACAGGGCAGGTCCCCTCCACAGGGCAGGTCCCCTCCACAGGGCTGTGCTTGGGGGAGAACCATCACAGACAGGCCTGGAGGCCCTTGTGTAACCTAGCCCTGATGGATGAGGGCCTGGCTAGTGTGTATGGAGCAGGCCAAGCCTTTCCTGAGACATGGGAGACACCACAGCCGGGAGGGAAGGGGGTGGGGGGGAGGTGGGGTGGGGGTGGAGAGGGAAGGAGGTGGGGTGGGGGTGGGGTGGGGTGGGAGGGAGGGAAGAGTAGGGGAGGGAAGGAGGGGAGGTGTGGGGGGGGGAAAGAAGGGGGGGAGGGGTATAATTAGTGTGGTACCTGATGTGGAGAAAAAAATCTCTTGAAATGCAAGGGTCGTTTCAAGGGGCATAGAGCCCTATACGCTGCCTTCTCAACTCTAAAACTCTCTTAACACCTGGTTCTGGTCCAGTTGGACCATGAGACTGCATGGAGAAGATTAGGACTGGAATGACAGAGAACTGATAGCAAATTGGGGGGGGGAGTGATTAAAGCTGCTGTAGGAGGGCCTTGCCGTGTATCAGCGCTGGGTTGATTATTCATGCGTTCAACGTTACCTCTCCGACTTGAGCTTCTATAACCCAGAGATAAGGAAGTGATGAGGTGTCTAGACTTTGTGTAGATCTTTACTACGTCCAGGTCATAGGTTGTGCTTTCCACATCACCAGCTGTTGTGCATGTGTCACAGCCTACCAGGTTGCCATGACTACCCTTTTAGAACATAAGCATGCCTGTTTACGCAAGATTGTGCTAAAAAGCTGTCCGATGATGGACCGGAAGCAGGAACTAAATTGCGATTGACTAATCTTAAAGATTTGTGGAGATCAGGAAACACCAAGTAACCAACTGGTTTTTCCAGATGTTCATAATGCACTATCGACACATCTTTAGCTACTGCTAAATGAAAAATGCGGATGTGAAATTGCTGGGATGTGTCCTCCATGTCCCCACTTCCTCCTGGTTCTGGAGAGGGACTGGCTATGTTTGGTATACAGAGACTGCATATTAACTGTCGCCTCACGGTGACTTATAAAGTGCAGCTGACTTTTGACCGCAGGAAAAGAGGCATGCATAGAAACAGTGAAGGGGGGAAGTGTGTGTGTGTGTGTGTGTGTGTGTGTGTGTGTGTGTGTGTGTGCACGTGCTTGTTATCATGCATGGGACTTGTTTTAGATGCAGTAGATAAGTCTCTGTTCTACCGAGTTTCTATTTTCACATTGTTCTCTAGAAGGGGATGTGTCTTTCGAAACAATCAGTCTTCCTTTTGCCACAGGTCTACAGTAGTTTATGTTAAAGTGACTCTTTGAGTGATACATAAGACCCATATAGCCTGACAGCTTTTGGGGAAATTCACAGTCTCGGTTGTTACAGAAACCTAACTGAGAATCCTCAAACAAGGCCAAAACTTAACCACACCGAAGAAAGACCTCTGTTTGATGGAATATTCAATGAAACCTGTTTCTTTGTTTGTGGTTCTCTTCTGCAGATCTTATTGCATGTTATTGTGTTATTGAACAAAGCGACCAGCCAGTGGGTGCTGGGGTGATGGCCAGAGGCAGTCTTGGTATGTCTTGACCTCTCCAGCCCAATTTTACAATCTTGTCCTCAGATCACGAGAGATGCCTGGCTGACTATTAACCACGGAATGCCCCCGCAAGACTACTGAGACTTGCACCATAGTGGAAGAAAACGACTCAATCTTTCTGTCCGCACAGTAATGGAAACATGTCCCTGGTCATTAGGATGGATGAACGAACGCTATTTCAGTCCATCTGTAGTCCCTTCAACCCAAAGGTTTGACCAGTAATAGTCAGCTGTGAAGTGCCTCTTTCGGGGATGGCTGTAAAACATGCATGTTTATGTCTTCTTAATCTAGAGCTGGCTATTCATTCATTACCCCTGTTCATCTATCAAGCCCAATGCCATACAAAACTGTACACTGTCAAAGGCTTCATGCTGATTAGGTACCAATAAATACATTTATTTGGCAAATTTGTTTGCTAACATTATAATAACCTGGGGGCAAAACCACTCTATCCAATCAAAAGCCACCTATCAAGGCTAGGACAACAGACCTCCGCCCCCCCCCACTTCCTGTATGTCGTAACCAATCACGATGGACAGCCAGCACCCTACCACAGGAACTCAAGGACCTCTAAGGCGTCCAACTGTTTGCCTGTGCAGATTTCATCCTGGGCGTGGAGCCATGTCATCAGCACTGGCCTTTCAAGTGCTCTTCCCTGGAGTCACCCTGCGCTGAGGTCTAGCCAGGCCCTGGCTGCTTAGCATTACTGGGAGAGTAAGGCCCCTATGGACACAGATCACATTACTGGGAGAGTAAGGCCCCTATGGACACAGATCACATTTAGCTTCCTCTCCTCCAGGGGATTGATAAATCAAATTATTATTGCCGTTTAAGAATGTTTCGTTTTTCCCCCTTAACCCAAGCCAGTGGGACGCAGCGCAGTGTAATTTTCTCAGACTGGAAACACGACGGAATGAGTGAGGGATTTACAGGGGATGGAGTTCAAGATGTGCAGCTGAAACGGGTCGATAGCCTTTTGGTCCGTACAACTCTGTGGTCATATTCCTCATAGTTTAGCCCCACCACCCCAACTCCTACACACACACACTCCCACACACACACACACTCCCACACACACACACTCATACACACATGCACACACACACTCCTACACACTACAGTTCACTTCAACTCTGTGTTGTTTTACCCGTACCTCCTTGTCACATTTAATCAGTAATATAATCTGGGAGTCTGATAAAGAGGAGTGTTCCCCCTCCCCTGCCTCCTGCGTCAATTGGCCCTCTAGCACGCGGAGGCCCAGTCCTGCTCCACTGGCTTGCAGGCATAAATGGAGATAATGGGAGTCATATGCTGGCTGTTGGTTAGGACAAGCCCACATGAAACATTAGGAGGCTCCATGAAGACACGAGACCACTGACGAGAGGGCATGTTGGAAGAGAGCAGAGTGAGAGGAACAGAATCTTCAGTGTTTTTATTAGCCTGCTCTGGTTTAGTGGACGTCATAATCTGTCCTAACGAGAAGTGTGTTTGCGCTTGTTTTCGATGTGTCCTATTATGCGTTTTAGGAAGCAAATATTGTATTTGAAGCTTTTGTTTGTAGTCATTTTCCTGTTTTATCTGCTAATTGGTCCAAGTTGTTCGCATGGTAAGGGTTGGGTTAAAAACATATGTGCACCAGTAGACTTATCTGGGTTTTTTTTCTGGAATGCTGCAAAGTCAGACACATAAACCAACAAATATAAATACTTATAAGCATACATGTGTGCACACACAAATGCACTTACACACACACACACCATACTTGTCAACTTACTGTGGCATGAGTACACTTTTCCACTATGAGCTTTTCCTATGTTGGAGCTAACACCACTGTCAACACGATACAGGTGTCAACCATAGGTGTCAACGCTTGCATGCTGCAGGATCAGTCACTCTCATAGTCTTTGTTCCTGCGCAGGGATTGGCTGACAAGTGCGAGACATTCCCAGACCGCCGCAGGGTCCGCTGCAGATGGGAGGCGGAACTTCCGGAGCCCTTTCAGCCCCTCTGCTGACCTTCGTTATGGCAGCACTTCCTCTGCACTGGAAATCACTGGAGCGGAGCTGCGCGTTACCATGGTGATCATCTTCTCAAAAACACTGGAGACGAAGAAGGGGGTCGATGTGAGGTCCGAGGACTCTGAACTGCATCTGGTGAGAGAACCTTCACTTTAGCGACTTTAGTGACTTTAGCTAGGTAGCGAGCTAGCTGAACGTGGGAAAGTACAACTCCCTATACTTATTTGTTGGTTTTTGCTATAAACATTTGTTAGTCTTATTTGACAGTTTGTAAGTGAAGTGTGACAGGAAAGACAGGGATGGAGATAAAGGGGAAGACATGCAGCAGGCCGGATTTGAATTTAAGGCCTTATTTGAACTCTGGCCGTTGCGGTAAGCCCTCAGTTTACGCGAACACGTTAGCGATGACTTGAGTACGTATCCACGTGAAGGCAGTTACTAGTACCTCGCTTTTCCCATGCACCTGCCGTCAAACCACGAGGACATATTCATGGTAAGAGGGTGACGGGAATACATATTTAGGCTGATTTTGTGTTAGAGTTTCAGGAGTTAGCCAGATGCTCATTTGAGGTAATCGGAGGGATGTAGAAATCCATACAGTTGCCTGGCTTGGCAGACATTGGAGCATAATTAGCCAAGGGTCCAGTCTTGGAAACTCCACAATACTACCTATTGTAGTTTTTGGCACAAAACTGGTGGAGGATTTACTTTATTTGGGTGGTTGACTGACCGTTGGTCCTCTTACCTGCTATACAATTTTCCCTGTGCCGTTAATGGCATAAAAGGGCTGAGTTTTGAATCGGGCAGTCAGACGAAAATGTTCCTCACTGAAATTGTGCCAATTAAGAGCAGTTTAAGATTTTATAGCTCCTAGTGTGTACGTTGTGGCGTTACACTTTGTATGGCGATGAACTGGGGATGACTTGCTGTAAAACGTAATGAGTTTGCCCCCTTTTTTTGTTCTTGCTTTCTCTGAAAACAGCAGAGAGATGCCAGGCGTCACAGTTCAAGGGATTAGAACACTAGATGTTTGGGGGTGTGTGTGTGTGTGAACACCAAGCTCTTTGTGAGTCAGGCCAGAGTTATGTATTGACACTTATCTGAGATACAGGCCCTCACGCTCTCTCTCTCTCTCTCTCTCTCTCTCTCTCTCTCTCTCTCTCTCTCTCTCTCTCTCTCTCTCTCTCTGTCTGTCTGTCTCTCTCTGTCTCTGCATCTGTTCCTGCTCAGCACCAGGTCCACAACATGAGTCGAGGGACCACTCTCATCTCCTGTGGGGCTGTGGGTGAGTACCTTCGTCTCCTCCACCCTCCTCCAGGGGCCCCAGGTCCCAGTGATGGGAGATCAGACCCCCACCCTCTCTAACTAGTATTATTTACAGAGGTTATTCCAAACCACCCTGTTCTCTGGCAATGGCCCCTACAGACCATAGTAGTTGTGTTGCCCAGCGTATCTCCTCCATAACTGTCTGTGTTTACCTCATTCTGTCTGTCTCTCTCTCTCCCTCTCACTTCCCTCTCCATGCATCACTCGTTCCTCTCTCATGCACGGCGTGCACCTGCCCCGTTCTGACGTCTGTGCGCTGCCCTGGACGCAGTTTGTGACAGGGTGTTGTGTTGCTATTGGTGTTGTGTTGCCAAGGGTGTTGTGTAAGACAGGATTTAGTCAAATGTTTTTAGTCAGGTATTGTGGAATTACATAGCGATGCCTTTAACAAGATTAACAACTTTGTAGTTACAATTAATAACTAGTCTGTTCGGAAACAGTACAATGTTGACAGCTACTCTGTGTTGTTGTTTTTGTACACTTGTTGACACTTGTGAAGTAATAAACTGTCGAGGGAAAAGTGTGTCCAAGGATCTGAATGTCCAGAGTGAGTCTAGTTCTTCCAGTGGATACCCTGCCCTAAATCCTCCAATAAACATGTCTGACAGACTGAGGAACACATTCTTCCTCAATGGACTATAGCAGCGTAGCTTCACAGTGCGCTTGTCAGAGGAGAGGAGAGGTGGTGTGAATGGACTGGCATCCCTCCAGGGTGTGTCTGGCTCTTACACACAGTAGAGTTCTAGACGCTTAAAAAGCTGTGTTTGATATGGAGCTGTCATCATCTTTTGTCAAACCATACTTCCCTGGAACCACTTCTGGCCCTGGGCTTCTCATAGCTCACCACGTCCAAGCTTCTGTGACGTGTGTGTGTGTGCGCGCGCCTCGCAAGCGGCTAGCGAAGTGTCGATCACTAGTTGTGCTGCACGTTGAACCAGTTATCGTTGAAGTTATCGTTTCCCTCTAAATCATCATGCGACCCCTCTAGAACAGTCTGTGCAGGAGATGGCAGGTCTGAGCCCGTCGTTCTACATCATCCATCCTCCCAGGCAGCAGGGGGCGCTGGGGCCGCAGTCCCGCTCCCGAGTCTGCCTCCCCTGAGTCTGCCTCATCCGAGTCTGACGCTCCTGAGTCTGCCTCTCCTGAGTCTGATGCTCCTGAGTCTGCCTCTCCTGAGTCTGCCTCTCCTGAGTCTGCCTCTCCTGAGTCTGCCTCTCCTGAGTCTGCCTCTCCCGAGTCTGACGCTCCTGAGTCTGCCTCTCCTGAGTCTGACGCTCTGATCTTCCTCTCCTGAGTCTGCCTCTCTCGAGTCTGCCTCTCCTGAGTCTGCCTCTCTCGAGTCTGCCTCTCCCGAGTCTGCCTCTCCCGAGTCTGCCTCTCCCGAGTCTGCCTCTCCTGAGTCTGACGCTCCTGAGTCTGACGCTCCTGAGTCTGACGCTCCTGAGTCTGACGCTCCTGAGTCTGCCTCTCCTGAGTCTGACGCTCTGATCTGCCTCTCCTGTGTTTCAGAGGCGGACGTGTGGCTGGACCTGGGCCGAGGCTGTGCCATCCAGCGGGGGGCACCGTGCCAGGCCAGCGCCAGCCTGGACAGCCTGTGGGACGCACTGCCCGGGTACCAGAGGAGGAGCTGGGGTCGGGAGGGACCGGGCACTGCCTCCGCCATCACCAGCCTTATCCACGAGCTTAACCTGGGCGACGCCAAGCTGGGCGCCCCGCCCTCCCTCCCCCACGCCAGCGCCACTGCGCCCCCCAGCAAGCGCCATTGCCGCTCCCTCTCTCTCTCCGATGA
Organism: Hypomesus transpacificus; assembly: GCF_021917145.1. Lineage (NCBI taxonomy): Eukaryota > Metazoa > Chordata > Actinopteri > Osmeriformes > Osmeridae > Hypomesus > Hypomesus transpacificus. The sequence continues at coordinate 16,953,612 of NC_061070.1, forward strand.
GTTCGGACGGTGCCGGTCGTCGTGGCGACCGCAGGGGTCGCGGGTGTGGATGGCGGTAGAGAAGAGGCGGTGCTACAGCGGGGGCAGCGTTCAGAGATACCCCGGAGGGGGGGGAGGGGTCGCAGGGATCTCTGGCGGCCATTTTCCTGCCATGCAGCGCAGCTCCAGTTTCAGCCTGCCTTCTCACTCCAGCAGCCCCACAGACAGGCCTCTGGAGCTGCCTTGTTTCAGCCCACACCTGCCCCCCCTGTTCACCGCCCTGCCCCGCTCCCCCTCTCACCCCCACCAGCAGCTCTCCCTACGCCCTCTGTCGCAGTCCCACGAGCAGATCAGCCTGCTGGAGCCCCGGGCCGGGGACGCCCCAGGGGCCAGCTCCCCGGACTCAACCCCAGAGATGGTGAGGCGAGGTGGGCAGAGGCCGGCGGGGGCAGGGGGTCTCTCCAGGAGCATGTCACATCCCTGTGTCCTCAACGAGAAGAAGATTGGGATGAAGCGCAGGAGAGCAGAAGACCCTCAGGAACCAAGACCCTCCCTGGACCTGGCCAAGATGACGCAGGTTAGTAGAGGAGATGACACACACACACACACAGGCATACACACTCACACACAGGAGAGGAGATCACATTTTGAGAACTCCAATCTGACTCCAGCAATTTCAAAGAGCTTAGGCTTGATTTTCCTGTGATTACAGTTTTTCTCAATTGCTATGGCTCAATTCTTGAAACAGAAATGACATTCTCAAAGCTCCACGTGCATTTAGCAAAATATCCTATATGGTTCAGCACAACTACATAGATCACCTTCAAAAGGTCATATCTCACCCAAAACAGTTAACTCATGCTTCAAAACCAAATCATTTTCCCATATAAATAGTCAGTGCCCTCAAAATGAAAATTTCCTTCTCGATTGCTTTGGCTCATCTCTCGAAAAAAAATAGAACATTCTCAAACCTTTAAATACATTTGCCAAAATAACCCAGATGGTTCAGCAAAACACCATGGAACACCTGCAAAGGGTCATCTCTTTCCTAAAACAGACAACTTATCAGTCAAAACTAAATCCTTCTCTCATACAAATAGTCAGTGCCCCCAAAATGAAAAGTCAGTTTGGCATTGTGTAAACACTGCAGGTCAAAATGTTTAGATGTTTTGTCAGTATGGCAGTGGACCTTAGAAATATCCCTCATGTGCACTGTGCTACAGTTACTGTAGTAGATGTTTTCTTTCCAGAATACAATGTGTCTCAATCTACATTTAAATTTATTCATTTAGCAGATGCTTTCATCCAAAGCGACTTCCAAGAGAGCTTTACAAGAGTGCATAGGTCACTGATCATACAGTAACAACGCGATAGCCCCAAACATTTCGGGTAGCCAAAACATGAAGCATACATTGTGAAAAACCCAAATACAGAAAGTGCCAAAGAGAAGAACCATAAGAGCATGTAGCCAAACAAGTTACAACTAAACAAAATGAACCTCAAAAGTGCAAGAGTGCACCTGTAGAAAAGCAAGCAACAATACTGTAATGTATGCTTCATGTTTTGGCTAACCACAATGTTTTTGTGGCTATCTCATTGTTTAGGATCATTGACCTATGCACTTTTGTAAAGCAGACAGCTTGGAAGTCGCTTTGGATAAAAGCGTCTGCTAAATGAATACATGTAAAATGTAAATGTGTATCAAACAGAAAAAAGATTACAGTAATTCAAGAGTAGCCTACAATGTTTCACATCACATATTGCACTTACACTGCCATGGAAATTGTTACTGTAATTGCCATACATCATGGTTACTGTAACAGGAAATGTGTGCAGCACAATATACTTTCATACAATAAGCACATCAAAACTAACATTATGTATAACCTACACTAGTAGTATGAGTAACCACAGTAAGTTTCAGGCAAGTGACCCCCTCCTAGTCAGAGTTGCAGAGGGTGCATTTCATGGCAAGAAGGAAACAAATACAGTAAGAAAGTAAAGCAAAGCTGGAGTTTAACTAGTTGTCGTCCTCACTGTCTGTCTGGCCACAGATTTCATTGACATCACATCTGATGTTCTCCCTTAGGATGCAACAGGGGAAGAATTGTTGTTCATGCCGCAACAATCCCCTACACTGATCTGCTGTGACATCATCACAAGCAGCATCCATTGCCTGGAGCAGGGACCTCTGGTTTTGAGCCCGATGCTCATAAACCCTCCACCTCCATGCAGAAAAAACCTCCTGGATAGGTTTAAGGAATGGGGAGTTAGGTGATATGAGCACCATTAGCATTCTTTGATGGGCAGTGAATCCTGATGAGCGGGTGACGGTGGAAGCTTACATTGTCCCACACAATGACAAATGTAAGAAAGTGGTCTCATGTAGAGGGATAAGATCGGAGTGCAGGCAGTCCAAGGACACCAGGAGTGTCTGGGTATTGAAATGCACCTCCTCTGTTGTCTGTTCTGTATATCCCAGCATCAAATGATTCCTATTGTACACTGAAGGGACTAGTATGAGTAACCACGGTACTTTTCAGGTCTGGGTATTGTATGGGCCAAGATTGGGAATGTGGGTGACTACACCATTCTCTGAAATGGCAGCACAATCAGTGATGTTTCCCCCGAGCTGGCCTGGGACAAGCTCTAAATATTTGATGGAAGGATTTATACTCCTGGATAGCTCCTGTCAGCTAACTAAACTTACTGTGTGATTGGTGATCGGATGTGTCCCCTTGTTTAGTAAAGTTCTAGTTGCACCTGACAATGACTGTAAGCAGATGATCCAAGAGATCCATATTACAGTATATACCATTATGTTTTTCATGGTATTATGTGCCTGAAAGATTTTGACAGTGGAGTGAACTATTGTGCAGGTGATGATGTACACAAAGAAATTATGCCAATAGGTTTTGCAGAGAACAACCACTTGACTGAGAAATAACAGTCAGTTTAGACCAGCAAGATATTTTCAATTGATAGTTGGCCTAATTTAAGGCAATTATACCTAACCATTTCAAAGATGTGCAAAATCATTTGAAATGTGTGCAAACTGTAGGCAATTGCACTTGTCATTTACAAGGATGTGCTAATACAATTGCAATTTGATTAAAGGAATGAACAATTCCAATCTGTTGTGAACAAGTGCCCAGCGGTTTGGAGGTTTGCACATGTTGTTTTGAGAATGTCATTTCTGTTTCGTGAAATGAGCCAAACCAATTGAGAAAAACTGTAAAGAAATAATCTGCCATGAGTTTGTCCCAGAACAGCCTGATTCCTTGGTGCCTACCCTAGCATATTGGGTTAAGCCAGGGCCAAAACAAAATCACCCTGACAATTAGCTCTCTGTTCTTCCATGAGCAGAGTTCAATAGCTCTTCGAACTCAACCTCGCTCCTACAGTTTGATCTGGCACCAGGTTCAATCAAGCACAATTTGGTTTTCTGGGTTGCTGGTTAGGAGTACACGACTAAGTGTTTTTTTTTTTTGCAGGCCGTGCGTGCATGTGTGTGTGTGTGTGTGTGTGTGTGTGCGAGCGAGCGTGCGAGAGCATTCCTGCTGCTCGGTCACTGTGCACACCATCACACTCTGGCTGCCTCCAGTTATCATTTCATTGACTGTTGGGTAAACAGCTGATCCAAAGGTTGAACCCTCATCGCTGGTTCCTCTCCCCACCCTTCCTCTCTGGCAGAGGTCCGGCCAACAGGGCAGGGGTCACTGACCACAGGACGCTGAGGTGGAGGGAGCAGGTTAGGACCTGTATGCTGTCCAGGGAGGGTTGAAGGATTCGAAAGACTCTTAGTCCTATTAAGATCTTGTTTATGCTGACATGTATAGCTGTGAGATCTGGATGTTCAGCTCTGTGTGGAGACTCACTGGAGAGCTATTGAGTGAACAACCAAAGAGATTCTGGCCACTCTTAGGAGAGGCCCTCAAGCTTTTATCCTCTCTCTTTCCCTCCCTCCCTCCCTCCCTCCCTCCCTGCCTGCCTCTCACTCTCTCTCTCTCTCTCTCTCTCTCTCTCTCTCTCTCTCTCTCTCTCTCTCTCTCTCTCTCTCTCTCTCTCTCTCTCTCTCTCTCTCTCTCTCTTGCTCTCTCCCTCCCTCGCTCTCTCCCTCCCTCTCTCTCCCTCTTGCTCTCTCTCCCCCCCCCCCCCCTCTCTCTCTTTCTCCTTTTCTCCACCCCCACAGATTTGTGTTCCTGGTCAGGTCCTCAAGGTCTTGCCAGGGCTGGATCAACAAGTGTTGTGGTAATGAGGCCTAGCTTGTTTCCTCTGCCCCTGCCAGACGCTAAGAGAGAGGGGAAAACTGAACACATGTTCATTATACTGGATTATACCCCCCCCCCCCCCCCCCCCCCCCCACACACACACACACACACTCACACACATGGCTTACCTGACCTATAGAGTCAGGAATGCAGCACACCTCCATAGTTCACAGGCTGGTTCTTTGAAATGGAGAACAGCCAGGTTTGAATAGGGAGGGAGCAGGCTTTTGTTGTCCTGTCTTCTCTTTACAACCGTTTTCTTCCTCCCTCAGCTTTGTTTGTGTTTAAGGTTGGCATTGCTCGAGTGCCTTTGGCAGTAAGTGTGTGTGTGTGCGAGGCGGCGTGGGTCAAACCAGGGGTATCTGTCTCTCCGTCTCACACACACACACACACACACTAACCACCTGTCTGCGTTTGCCCCACACACTCCTGCACTCAGCCTTGACACGGAAGCTGCCACATGCGCTTAGTCGCACACACACGCACACACACGCACACACGCACACAACACTTTCTCACAGAGCTACATTGCACAGCACACAATGTCAGCTATGCTTAATGAAAGTTGCGTATAGACTTTGAGTGGTTTCATCTCTGCTGTTGGTCTGTAGAAGGTACAGAGCAGGATACGGTGATGAGTAACAAGACCCGAGGTGTAGTCACACTTACACAGCCTGTACGATGCACAGCACTGCATTCTGGGTATTGCTGTCGTGCAGAGCGATGTGTGGGGTCGAAGAGAGATACGACTGCTGTTCCACCCCGTCACCTGTGTCAGGAGGGATTAGGAACTTGGAGAATCTCAAAAAACAAAATATCAATTCCTACCCACCTCTGTCTAATTTTGGTCAAGACAATCAAGAACTCTCGGGTCATTAAAAGCTTAATTGCCTGAGAATGTGGTTCCCTCATTATTTCTGCGGCTGTCTCATGTGGAGCAGGCAACCAGAAAGATCATTCTAGAATGCCAGGTGCCACTGGCAGGGAACTTGTGTCTTGTTCTGAGAAAGCAGATTGAACCCTTCTCCACTAGCGAGTGGGAACACTGGGCCTCGCCCACACATGATGAATGCAGAGATGGAGGTGACTCGTACCCACACAGGTTCACACCCAGACATGTCTGGGCATGAATGGTCAGGCACACTGCTCACATCAGGCCTGCTGCTTCCTGGAGTGGAGTGCACTAAGTTCTTCACGTACTTGATCATGCAGAAACATTCCTTTTGCCCCGGGGGAAGTTCTGTGTAATTGGAGCATGTTGCTGAACATGCTAGTGATGTGGCTTAGGTTTACCCTTTAGGAGTCATTCCAGAGCTGGGCAGGACAGGAGCTCTTCAGGGGAGTTGCAGTCTGGGACTGGTGGTTATGTAGCAATGAAGGCTGGGAGCTCCATGAAAGTATGTCATGCTAATGGGCTAGAGGATCAGCCACAGTGGGGGATTTTGGTGTGTGTGTGCGTGTGCGCACATTCGAAGTCCAATGTGCCGTGTGATTTATCTGAGCATCCTTCATATTCCCTTCCTGCCTGGACATCTTTTACAGGACAACATGTTTGTCTGATAAGTTTGTTTATGTTTGCATGTTTGTTTGAGGAGGCTAGCTCTGGGCAGGAAGTGGTGTGTTGGAGCGCTGTGGCTTGCTGTGTCACACGAGCGGAGCTAGTCCAGTACGGGATCTGCTGTCCTCTTCCCTGGAAGTGTTCCTCTCCAGGTCGCTGACCTTGTCAGGCCAGGAATACATTTTTGACTTGAGATTTGAGTAGCGGGCTAAAAAACTAAGTGGGGGACCGTTTAGCCTCAGTAATGACTGTGTGTGTGTGTGTGTGTGTGTGTGTGTGTGAGAGAGAAATGGCAGGGTGTAAGAGGGGGTATGTGTTTCTCCCTACTCCACTGCGTCGAGGGCTGGCAGACACACAGATTCTGCTCTGGTGTATTAATATCTTCTTCCTGGCTGCTTCAGTCTCGTAAAGTTGTGGGGGGAGGTGTGTGTGGGGGACTCTCCACCTCTTTCCGTCCTCCTGTCCCCCTCCTGTCCTCCTCCTGTCCCCTCCTGTCCTCCTGCCCCCCCCTGTCCTCCTCCTGTCCTCCTGTGTCCTGTCCCCCTGTCCTCCTCTTCCACCCTGTCATCCTGCCCCTCCTGTCCTTCTCCTGTGTCCTCCTGTCCTCCTCTTCCCCCCTGTCCTCCTGTCCCCTGTCCTCCTCTCGTTCTCCTCTCGTCCTCCTGTCCTATCCATTTCTCTCCTGCGTTCCATTCTGAAGATGGCTGATGAGCATAGCTGAGCTGCTGGCTGAGCATGCATGTGGGTGGGTGAAGGGAGAGAGGGAGAGAGGGGGAGGAGGGAGAGAAGGGGGGGAAGGGAAGGGAGAGAGAGGGAGGGAGAGAGAGAAAGAGAGGGGGGAGGGAGGGGGGGAGAGAGAGAGAGAGAGGGGGGGGGCAGGGTGGGACTGTGGAAGGGAGGGGTGAATAAAATAAAAGTTGAGCCTCTATTTATGCCGTGACTGTCTCCCTGCACAACACCACATAAGCATAGACACTGTGTACACTAATTGATGGATGGATAGATTGATGTATGTAGTGCTGGAATATACTGTATACTATACTGTATAATAATTTCCACGTTCCCTGTACTGCTGCACGGTGAATGTTCAAATAGCAAAACAAGTTTTGCATAGATGACAGGAAGACGTACATTCAGTCACAAACACACACACACACAATGAAGAGAAGCTGTTGTTTTGTGGTCTCCCTACCAGGAAGGGGTTAACATGTACTTCCTCTCTGTTCCCTTCCCTCTCTCACACATACAGTCAACTGCTTCCAGCCAGCCTCCTTGTTATGTGACCATACTTCGACATGGATCTGGTCAAAGGAAACACAGACCTCAGGCAGACTGGCTGCCATTTTTGCCAATCCTTCTCAAGGGTTGTGTACTCAAACTAAAAGCCTACTAAACCTACAAGAGTGTTATTTTTTCACCTCAACCCCGATCTTAACCTCCTGAGGATTTAATAGGAAGCATATTGTAAACTAGCCTCTCCCTTTCCCCAATCTCTTCATCCACCATCCCCCCCTTCTCTCTCGTCTCCCCTGGGGTGATAATTGGGTGTGGGGTGGGGGGGGGGGTAGAGGGGGGTCACTGCCTGCAGATGGGGGGGTGGTGGGGGAGGCCTTGGGCCTCAGAAACCCCCTCACTGCCCTCTCACTACCCCCTCACTGCCTCCTCACTGCCTCCTCACTGCCCCCTCACTGTCCCCTCACGGCCCCCTCATGGCCCCCTCACGGCCCCCTCACTGTCCCCTCACTGTCCCCTCACGGCCCCCTCACGGCCCCCTCACTGCCCCCTCACTGCCCCCTCACTGCCACCACTGCCCCCTCACTGCCACGGTGGTCCCTGGTCAGTCACATCTTATTTCTTCAGGGAAGGAAGACCACGAGGACGTTAATTAAAATGAAGCAGCTTAGGATGGAAAACACACAAGCTGGAAACACACACACTGAGTATTAGTAGAGTAGCAGTCTGACAAGGACACACTGGAGTATGTTTTTGATTGGATTTCATTTTTAAGAGCAACCAGCTCCTTAAACGTGTTTTTATTAGAAGCTTAGTTGAAACTGGATGCTGGTCCTCCTGAAAGTGTTACAGGAGGGCATGTGTTAGATAGCTAAAGGTTGTTGGTTAACAACCAAGCACATTTACACCCTGTTCTCTCTCTTTCTTTATGTCTGCGTCTCTCTCTCACTTCCCTCTCACTCGCATCACGTGGAGAGAGAGTCAGACAGTTAGTCAGACAGTTGTTGCCAAGCGGTCCTCTGTAGCAGGGGTTGTCAGTTGGTGGTAGGCACAGCACAGCACAGCAGAGCAGATCCCTGGTCACTGTGGGGAGGTCAGACCTGGGTCAACTGGGAGCTGCCTCAAGAGTCATCTGTCCATCTGGCTTGTGACGTCTGCCTGCTGTGTGGCTACTCCCACACACATTCTCTCTCTCTGTCGCTCTCTCTTTCTGTCTCTCCTCTGTCCTTTCTCTGTCTCTATGCCAGTCTCTCTCTCTGTCACTCTCACTGTCTGTCTCTCCTCTCTCTCTCTGTCTCTATGCCAGTCTCTCTCTCTGTCGCTCTCTCTTTCTGTCTCTCCTTTCTCTGTCTCTATGCCAGTCTCTCTCTCTGTCACTCTATCTGTCTCTCTCTCTGTCTCTATGTCAGTCTCTCTCTATCGCTCTCTCTTTCTGTCTCTCTCTCTGTCTCTATGCCAGTCTCTCTCTCTGTCACTCTCTCTGTCACTCTATCTGTCTCTCTGTCTCACCCACACACCCACATACACAGTCCTATAATGTAAAAGGTAGAGTGACTGTTGTCTGCATGACAGTACTTTCACAGCTTGATTACAGGTCCTCTGATTTAGAAACAGAATCAAAGTGAGGAGTCAGTGTGACCAGCTAAACCCTCAGTGCACGACGCACATGCAGAAATATGAATTTGAATAAACATGACCAGTGATCCTGGGAGGGGGGGGGGGGGGGGGTCGTCCTAACTTCTTTCTGGTGTGGGAGGACAGGCAAAAGGAGATGGGAAGGTAAAAGGGACATCCTGTAGTTTACAACTAATCTTATAATTGGTGTGTCCTTACACGTTTTTCATGTCATCCAGTTCACATAGGAATTTGTGTGTGTGTGCGTGTGTGTTTGTGGGCGAAGGCAAGATTAACTTAGCCTTTTCCAGAGAAACATGAGTCACATTCCCACATGCTGTTCTGCAGTTTCCCTCAAAAAGCCTTGCACATCATTTTATGGCTTCATTACGTCTATTAGATTTAGATCTTAGGAATATCAACATGATGGAAGTCATGCTGACCGGCATTCTTTTTCTTCCTCTGTTCAAACAGAAACTCCCGACGTTCCACAGTCTGAGCTGCCCTTGGATCTCCCCCAGGTCTGACAGCTATCAATCAAGCCTTTCCCCGCCCTCCTCCTGGAGCTTCAGCCAATCAGACGCCGACTTCGCCCCTGTGTCCAACCTGGGCGGGGAAACAGAACAGGAAGCCTGTAGGCAGGAGGAGGAGGAGGACTCCTCGTACGAGGAGTTAGATAGCGACTCCCTGTGCAGTGGGGACTCCCGGCCTGGTTCTCCAGGGGGTGTCGGGGGGAGGCCAGGGGGGGACAGGAGCCCCCTGTGGAGAGGGGACTCTGGGACAGGGAAAGACATTTACCAGCTGGGAGGAGAGCTGGACATTGACCAGATCGAGAAGAACTGAACTGAACCCCACAGTTATTTAGAGGCGTTTCGCATCGCGGGAAATATTCTAGAACTTTATGAAGGGCAGAATATTCTAGAACTTTATGAAATAGAGGAGCGAGGAGAAGGACACCTGACTTGAATATGACTACGGTAAAAACGCGTGCATCAGAAGAGAGAGGAAGGAACACTTCAATATTTCTGATTGAAATCGGCGCGGAACTGAGTGGATATTTCTAATTATGTTGGATAGACATACCTGAGAGTGTGTGTGTGTGTGTGTGTGTGCGCGTGCCAGCATGGGAGGGTATTGAAGGACAAGCCTTGTCCTTCAAGCCTTGGGGATGAGGTAGTCCTCTTGAAAGATACTGAAGGAGTGATTCAACCTCTCTTGATACACTGTTGCCTTTTATCAAAGTGCTTAAGTGCGTGTCTGACAGCGCCTCGATGCCACACAAGTACAACCTCACTCAGGAGCGGAGGAGGTGAGGACTCGTCTTAATCAAACCTCTACAACCCCTATTCCTCCTTCTCCACACATCATCGTCTTCGTGGACGGGAGGAAAGGAACTCAGCGGAAGGTTTTAGTACTGTAACTGTAGCCTTAGTAGCAGGACCCTCATCCAGCTCCTGGAAGTCTTTACCGGACAGGGAGAACGTGGGAGAGACAGACAGACACAGACAGACACAGACATACACAGACAGACACAGACAGACATAGACACAGACAGACACACACAGACAGACACACAGACAGACACACAGACACACACAGACACAGACAGACACACAGACACAGACAGACACACACAGACACACACAGACACAGAGACATACACAGACAGACACAGACAGACACAGAGACAGACAGATAGACAGCAGAACGAGAGGATCGCATATCATTCAGTTGTCCTCAAAACTCCTTTATTTCTTCTCCTGCTCTCAGTAGACACAAAGTAGAACCAGTCAAGTGTTTCATTCACACAGTCAGCCACCCTGAATGTAAATAAGCTTTAACAGGGGTCAGAAAGTAACACACCATCTTGTATCCATGGGATTCTTGTTTCACCTCAGTCTGGTTCGAAGCAACAACTCTCTGAACTCCTTAATAGTTTTTAATAAGCAAAGTATATATTTGGATAAACACTGAATTTCAAGTTTTCAGTTCTAATATCAATGTATATTTTTCTAAGTGTTCGTTTTTTTATGATCTGTTTGTGAAGGATCAGAAATGGGGCCTTGTCGTAACAGAATAGACAAATAAATACGCAAAACTACATCCTGTGGTCTTTTGATTGGAACAATACAATTAAATGTGAACTCTGTTTGAAAATGCTCAACCTCTAACTAGTGTTTATACCATCATGGGAATAGGTGGGACGTTTCCTGGTAGCATTGAGTGCTTTGCAGTTACACTCAACCACACTTTTCCATCCATAAACCACTACATCGCTAGCAAACTCTGATTCATCCCACCCTTATTGTGTGGCTAATATAGATGTGCTTCTGATGTTCTGTAACTGTTTGTTTATCGAGTCATTTAATCTCCATCGGGTTTGTACCCTGTCAGCTGTTTATGCCTCCTGATGGCTTCGGCCTCTAAAGTAAACATCCGTGCGTCCTGAGATGTCGTCACATCGCCCTGGGACACCAAACAGGAAGTCTAGACACAGAATATCCTGCTGGGTCTGCAGCCGGCGGCTATGGTGACCTCGCCTCGAGGGGAGGGGGGTGGGGGAGAGGAAGTGACATCAGGATGAAGAACTCTTCTTCTGGGTTGGAAGACACATCAACCGGGAAGGGCGGGGCTGTTGGCCTGGCCTGGGGATATCCTGCCATGTGGCCCGTGTCTGTGCAAGCTTGACGAAGCCGCAGACCCATAATGGCACCGCCGTAGTTCAGCTATGAAGTCCTGCAACTGGATGATGTTGTTTTAGCATGTTGAGGTGGCCCTGGGGTGTGCAGTCAGATGAAGGAATCGTGTGGTCGTTTGGTTTATTCATGTTGGGGATATGGTGGTGGCATGTGCATGTATCTCATAGTATTGGTCAGGGTTCGAACCCGACCTGGGCCAGTCCATGCATGTGTTTCTCTCTCTCTCTCCTGCCCTTTCATGTCTACCTCATACCTTCACTGGCCAATAAAGCATGAACAAAAAAATCTATACAAAATGTAGGGGCTGGATTACTTGATTTTTGTTGTTGTTGTTGAACTATTTAATGTCACATCACATCTGTGTATGAAATGTCCCTTCTGTCCAAGCATCAGCAGTGTGGAAGGATAAGCCCAGGGTGGGGCTCAGCTCAGGGACGGATGAAAGAGTAAGGGAGAAATTAAGGAAAGGGAAGCCAGGCAGCCCTGACTGCTGAAAACAACAAACCAGTTCACAGAAGCACTTCACTCCCACACAATAGACTGGAAACACAACATCACGTCGCATATCAACATGTCGCACTGACCCAAAGGTCAGCTGATTACACGCACACACACGCACAATTCCTGTCTTGAGCAGCGGTAAGCCAAGTGGAAAGGGGGATTGAAAAACTCGAGGTTAACCAAGCTTGGGCTCTCTCTCTCTCTTACCAAGGTCTGGCTCTCTCGCGTGTCCTGAATCTATAAATAGTTGGGTATTGTAGCTGAGGTTGTGGATGTGGAGAGGGGAAGGGCCAGGCTACCTAATCTTCACGGCATCTCAGACTAAAGGCCCCTCAACTGTGTGTGAGAGAAAACACTAGCTGTTTACAGAGAAAGCAGAGCTTTCACAGGCTGAAACACCGTGGACCTCAGAGGAGTCCTACTTATAGCACCTCGCTGATCACTGACTTGTTTCTCTTTTAAAATACGACTCATGTCAATGACAGCTTTTTTATTCATTTCCAGACATCATAACAGTGTGTTATAAAGAATCAGAGTTGAAACGAGACTGGGCTCTATGATCTATGAGGCTTGAGGGCAGGCTGGCCCTCTAACTGAGCGAGACAAACCTACCTTGGAAAACACTGTGACATCACAAAGGTTTCCAGTTCACTGAATCTTCTGAATCATACCGGCTGATTTCACAGGCTGGTCACAGACATCTTGTATGTGTGTGTGTGTGTGTGTGTGTGTGTGCGTGTATGTGTGCGTGTGCGTGTGTGTGTGCGTGTGTGTGTGTGTGTGTGAGCCCTACGGCCCTCCTTAGATGCCTCGTACAGGTGACCAGGTGTTCAGTGTCACATGCTGCTGATCGACTACCACTCCACTCAAAGGTCGATGGGATCTACCATGCTGTCGCCATGGTTACTGCCAACTCCAAACTTCCCTGGGTCTCTCAGGCTGGCTCTGTTTCCCTGCTAGGCAGCACCAGAGGACTAAAACACTGTTTGCTGTTGGCTCATGCTGCTATTTATAGATTGTACAAAGCCAATGTCTACATGTCGACTTGTAATAAAGTCCCTTCCTAAACCTATATAGATCATAGGACCAGCTCATCATCTTCAGTCTTGGGCGAGGAGAGGCATTCTTCATGCAGGAGGTTGTGGGTCTCACGGAGGGTGTGGACAGAGGTTTGACGTCTCCGACGACGGTTGCTATGGCAGCATGACATGCCTGTCTAAGTATGTCTTGTCGAACATTCTTAATGTCAACTGTACGTGTGTCTTTAGGGAGGTAGAGTCACACGTTCAAAGTTGACATTTTGGATCTGACCCAACGAAACAAGAAAAGAGTGTGTGTGTGTGTGAGAGAGAGAGAGAGAGCGAAAGAGAGAGAGAGAGAAAAAAGAGAGAGAAAGAGAGAGAAAGAGAGAGAAAGAGAAAGCCAGAGAGATTGAAGAAGTGAGACCGGTTGCTCATAACAGAATGTTGATATTATCAAGATAATCATCAAGGAATCCAGACCAGCTTTACCTGTAACTGTCTTTCAGAAGAAGCAACGTTTTGTCTGTCAATGAAACGTATATCTCCGTCTCACCTTCCTCTCAGACACCACTAACGCCCTGAGTTTTCACTTTCAAACAAGAACATCTTGGTTCTGACTGTAGAACGCGAAATCCGTTCCCCCGGATTGTGCAGAGATGTGTGTGTGTGAGAGAGTGCAGAGATGTGTGCGTGTGTGTTGGTGTGTGTGTGTGAGTGAGTGTCCAGAGATGTGTGGTTTACCCTGGAAGGCTGGGTGCTGAGAGAGAGAGGAAACATATGCGCTGTGTTTTTTACCCATAAATCCCACTCTTTTGTGAGTGGACTGGGGGGGGGGGGGGTCAACAGTCTCACTGTTGACTCTCCGCTAGTGATGACTGAACTCTGAACAATGGAGGACTGAAATAGACATGTTCTGGCAACCCTGCTCCTCCTCTATCTATCATGCGTGTCACATGTAGGTTGAGCAGTGCTGTCTGAAGGGTCCTACTGTCCCCAGGACACCACCTGTATCTGTCTACCACCACCTGTATCTGTCTACCACCTGTATCTGTCTACCACCACCTGTATCTGTCTATCACCACCTGTATCTGTCTACCACCACCTGTATCTGTCTACCACCACCTGTATCTGTCTACCACCTGTATCTGTCTACCACCTGTATCTGTCTACCACCACCTGTATCTGTCTACCACCACCTGTATCTGTCTACCACCACCTGTATCTGTCTACCACCTGTATCTGTCTACCACCTGTATCTGTCTACCACCTGTATCTGTCTACCACCACCTGTATCTGTCTACCACCACCTGTATCTGTCTACCACCTGTATCTGTCTACCACCACCTGTATCTGTCTACCACCACCTGTATCTGTCTACCACCTGTATCTGTCTACCACCACCTGTATCTGTCTACCACCTGTATCTGTCTACCCCCACCTGTATCTGTCTACCACCACCTGTATCTGTCTACCACCACCTGTATCTGTCTACCACCTGTATCTGTCTACCACCTGTATCTGTCTACCACCACCTGTATCTGTCTACCACCACCTGTATCTGTCTACCACCTGTATCTGTCTACCACCTGTATCTGTCTACCACCACCTGTATCTGTCTACCACCACCTGTATCTGTCTACCACCTGTATCTGTCTACCCCCACCTGTATCTGTCTACCACCACCTGTATCTGTCTACCACCACCTGTATCTGTCTACATGTCTAATAAATCCATACGCACAGATAAGATAAAACAGATATTTGTTGTTTTGTATCGCATGACGTGACAACCGGGCAACTGGAGATAGAAATAGAAAAATCCATAGTTCTGTACATGTGAAACAATAAACTGTCGAGCAGTTAGACAACTTTACTTTTCCAACTTAAAAATCAGACACGTGTAAAATCGATGCCAGATTAGAATGAGAGTCTTAGGAAGCAGATGAGATAGGGACATTTTAAAGAAAGAACACCCTTTCCTACTAGTTCACATGCAGGAGCAGCACTATCCAGTTTGTATTGAGAACACATCCATGACAACAGCAGTACAATACTGTCTCTACAAACAGACTTACGCAACCATTTTAGAGAATACTGTTGTATCCATATGACCACACTATGGTGGCGTCAACAGTATGATCCCTGGCAAAGTAAAGCACACAGAATCTGCAGTATATCACAGGGTTGGGTGGGGCAAACTAAGACTCACATTCAGTGCATAGGCAGCACCTGTGACATAAGACTTGTGAGGCCTCGACTTGGCCTGCCTGTTCAGGATACCACTGTTTGTTTAAGGTGCATGTCTGAAAACTGAGAAAGAGGGAGAAAGAGAGAGAGAGGTAGGAGGGTTAAACAGGGACGCCTGTAACTGCGATCAATATGAAGCGATGAGTGAGAGAGGGGGGGGAGGGATTGCCAGAGCAAGAGAAAGAGAGAGAGAGAAAGTGTTAGAGCGAGAGAGAGAGCTAAAGAAAAAAAGAGAGATAGAGAGAGAAGGAGAGAAAGAGAGAGAGAGAGAGAGAGAGAGAGACAGAGAGAGAGAGAGAGTGAGAGAGAGCAGACGCAAGACAGATAAACAGAGAAGGAGAAAAAAGTCTCCATCAGGAACAACTTCAAACTGGTGAAAACAGCCATCTGCCAGGTGACCTTGACCCCTCGCCTTGGGGTCAGCTTGGAGCCGGGCTGCCTGGCAGGATGATGGAGGTCTGGTGAACATGGAAAGCACCTGGAGCCCTGACAGCCAATTTGCACAAGTTACCAGCAGCTATTCTGATGCGAACACAGTGAATGAGCATCATAAACACATCAGGAGTGGGTGTAGCTCAGTGACAGAGCCTTTGACTGCAAGCCAAGAGGTGGCAGGTTCAAACTAACCCCCGCCCCACCCCGCCCCCCCCCCCCCCCCCCCCCCTCCCACTGTACCAGGAGTTGCTTTAAGGTAAACATCTGCTTAGTAAATGCATTATTTTTTATCAGAGGTAGGGAATACTACCAAACTAAACCAGAGCTGCGGTAACTTGATGGACAGAGAAGTACACACAGTCTTCAGCACTGTGCCAAACTGGTGAGTTACTAAGCAACAGAGCACAGTGTCAAGTTGGGGTCACGCAACTGTCTCTGCTGTACGTGTTTCAGTCGGTGTGTGTCCGATCTCTGTCCACTGTCAGTGCCTCTGCGTCCACACTAACTCCTGATCGGAGGGTGATCAGAGTGCTAATTATACAATGATAATCAGGGGGGGTCATCTTCTTGTCCAGGGAGTAAAGTAATATTTACAATTAGACGTAAGAACGATAAAAAAAAAATCGTCCCCCCCTCAACCTTTTGTTTTTACCTCTTTTGGGGAGGTTCAAGTCTTAATTATGGGGGGTCAAACCCCCCCAAGCCCCCCCCGTAATTCAAACCCTGAGTGTGAGAGTGCTTGCGTGTCTGTAACACAGTGACAGTTTTCACACAGGTCCTGATAGCCCAGCCCATACATCTCCCCGCCGTTCAAAGAATACCGTCAGCCATAACATGAACATTTTTCACGTGTGTTTATACGCAGTGTCATGTCAAGCATGTCATGTCAAGCATATCGTGTCACTGTGTGCACTCAGTCAAGCATACACAGCATACACAGCCATGCAGAGCGATGGCAGATGAATCAGGGCTATTACGTGTGTGTCAGCACCAGGAAGAGTCAGACAGAACGCCACAGCCAATAGGAAGCCTAGATAGACAGGCTGGCAGGATACTTCAGCCAATAGGAAGCCTAGATAAACAGACAGGACGCCACAGCCAATAGGAAGCCTAGATAAACAGACAGGCAGGACGCCCCAGCCAATAGGAAGCCTAGATAGACAGACAGGTAGGATGCCCCAGCCAATAGGAAGCCTAGATTAACAGACAGGACGCCACAGCCAATAGGAAGCCTAGATAGACAGGCTGGCAGGATACCTCAGCCAATAGGAAGCCTAGATAAACAGACAGGACGCCACAGCCAATAGGAAGCCTAGATAGACAGACAGGCAGGACGCCCCAGCCAATAGGAAGCCTAGATAGACAGGCTGGCTGGATACCTCAGCCAATAGCCCATGGAAGAATGGATTCATCCACAGTAGGCCTCTTCACATGCATTCTTTCTTACATTCTCTCTTTACTCCTTTTTCAGGGGAAAGCTTGTATGGGGTCTGATCACCCTGCAGAGAAAAGAGTTTGACTCCAGCCTGCTAAGATGCATGAATGACGTGTGGTGAAATGGAAATGAACAGAGTTTGGAAATGTTTTCACTTCAAGTCAAACACAGGACATGATAGCCAGTCAGAGAAGATTCACCCAGTTGTTCCCACAGAAACTCAATCTGTAAACATTCCAGCGGTGGTTTCAGGTTTGTGTTAGAGAAAGGAACTAATATGGTCGGGCTGCTCCTACTAACAGGAAGTTCAATGTTTACGAGACCACTGTGTAGGCCTGTGTTCTGCCTATTATACCAGACCAGACTACCAGGACCCCTTTCACACCAGCCGTGGGTGTCAGACTGACCTGTGTTTACTGCCTGCTGTGTCCAGAACAGCAGTGGATGTTTACCAGACTGGAACAGTCCAAAGACCCCTGAAAAACTCAAATAAATCCCATTCACACACACACTCAAATACATCGCAGATAATACTGCACACAGACTTCTTAAAAAACGAAATGAGTGAATGGATTCTTCTAGACACGGTTTCATCCCAGGCACTTCTGAGATATGTGTGTCAGAATTCATAGGGTGTCAACGTTGGATATCTGTAGATATCCGATCACAGATGCCTGTGCCATCACAGAGATGTGAGCCCTTTTTAAAATACCTCTGTCACTCGTCCAGAACGAGAGATAGGCCACTACCTGGCGAGGAAAGGACACCGTTGGACGTGTATGTGAAAGCACAGAAGGAGAAAGATCCAAAGAGGAGCCAAATGCGAGGATGAGAATGATGACAATGTGCTGTCATGTTCTCCATGTTGTGTCTACAGCGTTCCTATGCTTCAGAACTCTGCTGTTCTGCACGTGCTCAGATGCCGTGTCCCGGCCAGTCAATGTTTTGTTGAGTCAACGGACGCACTTCACGCTTGTCTGCCATTCGGTCATCCCCTCTCTCTCTCTCTCTCTCTCTCTCTCTCTCTCTCTCTCTCTCTCTCTCTCTCTCTCTCTCTCTCTCTCTCCATCTCTCTCTCTATCTCTCTCTCTCTCTCTCCTTCCTTCCTTCCTTCCTTCCTTCCCTCCCTCCCTCCCTCCCTCCCTCCCTCCCTCCCTCCCTCCCTCCCTCCCTCCCTCCCTCCCTCCCCTCCCTCCCTCCCTCCCTCCCTCCCCTCCCTCCCTCCCTCCCTCCCTCCGTCCTTGCCTCCCTCCCTCCCTCCCTCCTTGCCTCCCTCCCTCCCTCCTCCGCCTCTCCTTTGATATACACGCTCAATCAGCCGACAGGGGCTGGTCAGGGGAGCATGACAGGGGGGTCTTCATCACCAGGATCATATCTGACCTCCACTGTGAGAACGTGTGGCAGCATCTCCTTTCCAAGGTCAGGGAGTCAGTTTGGCTCTGAGGGGAGGAAGTCCAACTGTCGCTGCCGCTCCCAGATTTATCAGTTTCCCTTTGTAATTTACCGCCCTATCTGTCTCTCCTCCCATGCACTGGAATCTGCAGGGTGCTGTCAGCAAGATTTACTGAGGCGCACATACTCTCGCACACACACACACATGTTTGTTTCTAGAAAAGGGTAAATAGGGAAACACAGATGGCAAATCAAGGGAACACATTATAGTACAAGACAAACTTCAAAGACGCAAACAACAACAATCTTACTAGATCGGCCGAAAACACACTCAAAACGACCCAGACTTTTCCTCTAATGTGCCTTTATCACATGCAGAGGGCATGTCGGTTTCCCAGTCTGGGATACATGGATTTATTTCGGCAACGACCAGCTCAGTGAAGCCTTGTTCAGAGGGCTTGGGAAAGTCCCATGTCAACTTTACATGACATGTAAGGTCGGCCTCCCGGGACCCTTGCTACAGACAGACGTTGTTTGGGAAACCCCAGTCCGCCCAAACGGGTCTCTGAAAAGAAAAGAGAAGGAAAGAAAGAAAGGAAGAAGAGTTGGACAACAGAGCCGGTTCCTGGACGCATCCCGGCGCTTTTCTCATCCCCCCCCAACGAATGTAAACAAATCCAAACCGAAGAGGGCAAAACAGAGATAAGAAACCAAACAAGGAGGAGAGGAGAAAAGACGAGGTCAGCAGCGTGTCATGTTCAGCAGGCATGAGACAGAAGCTGCCCTCCGCATCCTGGGTGTGCGTGCCAAAACGCACAGATGAAAACACACTCCACTGTTGTAGGAAACATCCCAGACTGGCACACACTGGTGTGTTTTGAGTGTAGACACTGATGTCAGGGTTGGGCTAAAAGCTGCAGTTAGGACACGGTCGGATAAAGCTAGGGGTTGAGGCTCCTTTATAGGGTTGTAGTTTGGGGTAAGGGTTGGGACTGGAGTTGTGGTTGTCAACCTAACAATTTGTTAGAGGAAGCCTGGTTGGAAATATACATCCATGTACTGTAGCTGCAATCATACCAGCTTGACAGGTCATGACAGTTTATAACACCCAGCCATAGCTCCGTAATAACTTACATTTCCAGAGCAGGACAAATCGTCTCCATCTGAACTGGGCTGTGTTCTCAAAGTCAGCAGAGAGAGAGAGAGGCAGGACGTGGGGCGTGATTGATCTGGTGTCTGGAGAGTACGAGAAAGTAGCTCAATGAGTTAAAGATGTGGTTTCTGTTTTTAACATCAGTCAGAGTCCCTCCACCTCTCTCTCTCTCAACTTCTCTCTTTTTTCTCTCTCTCTCACTTCTCTCCATCTCTCACCTACCCTCACTCCTCTCCCTGTTTCTCATGAGGGTGCTATTAATAAAAACAAGGAAGTTCTCTCTATTTAGAGAAGATTGTGATTGTACGACAGCCACACCTAGACAAACATCGTTTAGTAAACCCCTCAGAGGGACCTCGGTTCATTTCTCCACCAGATCCACTTCACACGTTAAACTTGTGGTAATGGAGGTTATCCTAACCAGCTCGTGTTTCTCTCTTGTGTACTCTTCAGTTTCCAGACTCCACTCCCTACTCTGTAATATCCTGTCCTGTAGTAACACATAATATACTATACTGTATCTCCCAGAAGTCTAAGCCTACTGAAACGGTTTTAGACTTATGTGCTCAAGGGTTCGTGGCTCCCAGTTTGAATAGAAAAAAATACTAGTTCTCATGGGGGGGCCCAACTAGCCTTCCTAATAGCAGGGGAACCATCCCTCTAAATGAATTTCCTCACTTTTTTTCCTGCTTCTCCTTCCATTTTATCTCCCCTTGAAGCATTTTATGGGAGCTGTGAGAGTTTTCTACAGCTGCCTAAACCACTGTCAAATCTCCTCCAGATTCTCACGGGCTGTCTCTCTCTCTCTGATCGGTGGTGACTGTTGACATGAATTGTAAGACAAATAAACACACTAATAGACAAACAGAAGTGAGGAACCAAATGTGCCCTGGGTGACAAAACAGCCCACTTCACAGTCTGAAAGTCAACATGTGTGATTAACCTTCGGAAATATAAATATCCTTAATTGTAAATTACTCTAAATGTTTACCTCAGGTTTCACGTTTTTTTTCCGGTGATACAGGATTTCAGATTCAGGATGTAAGACAAGACTCTGGCATGTTACAGCTCTTGGAAATGGTCCAGTCATTGAGTCGATTGTTTTGGCAGGTGAACAGTAAAACAGCAGGCCGCTAGACTGGGTCAGTCTGCCAGCTATTAGGCCTAGGCTTTGTCCGATGAGTTTGCAAAACAAACCGCCCCAAGTTATTAGGTAAGACAGCATGCCACTATTACCACTCTCTCTCTCTCTCCATCTCTGTCTCTGTTTCTGTCTGTCTGTCTCTCTCTCTCTCTCTCTCTCTCTCTCTCTCTGTCTCTCTCTCCATATCTCTGATCCTTGGTAGAGAACATGCCTTATTTTGCCTCTGTCAGCAGAAAACCACCAGCCTGTTTTCCAACGGGGCTGTCCTGAGGCGTATGTGGTGTGTTTGTTTGTATTCACCTGAACGCCACCTCTGCCCCCTGCATGGGGGCCCCAAAACGCTGAGTGTGTGTGTGTGTCACAAAACAAACAGAGTAGAAGAAGGATCCGGAAATTGAGACAAGAGATACCAACTGTGGCTTTTATTCTGAGGCAAGTTTCTCTTCCCTTAGTTTGTCCAGCTGCTCCTCTCAGATCAAAGAGAGAGAGAGAGGCAGAAGAGAAAGAGAGAGAGAGAGAGAGAGAGAGAGAGAGAGAGAGAGAGGATCAGAGTGTCTCTGTGCAGCCCCCTTCTTGTGGGATGGTGGAGTTCAGTTGTAGAAGGTTGAGAGTAGAGAACTTGACGACTGATCACATCGGGCCGTCAGTGTGGTGAACATGGAGAGCCTCATGCACTCAGACACATGGGTATCGAGTTACAGCTGACCATCTGGGAACCAGTAAGACTCCCTCATCCTCATCCTCTCTCCAAAACTCACCCCTGGAGCACGGCCGACTTACACTGTAGTCTACACTAAGGGGCTGTTCTGATTAGGGTTGGGTCAGGTTTACCATTTGAAAAGGACATGATAATGATACATAACCAGGCGCAAATTTGCAATGGCAGCAACCACGTGTTCGCATGCAATGTTTGTGGACCGACCGACAGAGCTAGCTATACATCTGCTCGTAGCACTTAAAAACACACGTGTCTGTGTGTGTGTGTGTATCAGTGTGTATATGGCCTTCCCGGCCCCAGTGCTAGGGGTGCTGGGAGTCAGATGGCTGAGCGGTGAGGGAGTCGGGCTAGTTATCAGAAGGTTGCCGGATCGATTCCCTGTTGTGCCAAATGACGTTGTGTCCTTGAGAAAGGCCACTTCAACCTACTTGCCTCGGGGGGGAATGTCCCTGTACTTACTGTAAGTCGCTCTGGATAAGAGCGTCTGCTAAATAACTAAATGTCCATGTGCTCGTGGACCCCGGTGAGAGACAACCCAATGCTGGGTGTCTGACCCTCCCCCAGACCTCTGGAACCCTTCCTGTCTGGTGTTCAGGGCCTTCCAGAACAGCACAGGGCGATGACAGCTGCCCGCAAGGAGCTATTAACCAGTGCACTGCTTTTACACTTAAGAGACTGTTAACCTTTAAGACACACACACATGCAGACACACTCTTGTACGCAGACACACGTGTGGCTGTTTGGGACACAAGGCCTGCCTTTCAAGATCCTGGAGAGAGAAAAAAGGCCCTTTTTTGGGCACAACTGACTTTTTCCCGCACAAAGCTTTCGAAACACACTGTCTTACAGCATACAATGAGCTGCAGGTTGGCTGTTCAATACGTCGGAGACGTTGTGTTTGCACAGAGCTCTTTCAAGGGAGCAGCAAATCCAAAGGAAGCTGCCCCCTCTGGTCTTAACCCTCCATTATCTGCTATCCAGACGGAGGCATCAGAGTAAACAGACCACGCCTCGAGAGCTTGTCTTGATGCTGTTCATCTGCTGCCAGTACAGTACAGGGATGGGCCAGGACGACCCAGTACAGTACAGGGATGGGCCAGGCAGACAGGACCAGGGCCTGCATGGTAAATACTGGTGTTTCTCAGTCACCTCAGCGGATCGAACAAGGGGTTGAAGAGAGATGTCTGTGTAACTTGAGCAAACATGCGGTTTCGGGTTGTTGAAATAAACTTTAAACGACTTACCAATTAAACACACGAACACACACACGAACACACACACATGTACACACGAACACACACACCCACAGACTCCCTGGATGCGCCCAACACCAACAGCCCTCTAGGACACCTCCTACTATGACCCCAACAACCTTTCCCCCCTGGTCACAGTCCCCCCCCTCACCCCCCCCCCCCACCCCACCCCTGTGTTTCACTGGATCGGCACGTCGCCGTGGGAACCACAGGTGGGAAAGCCTGTTTAGCCACACAGCCCTCCGGTGGGTTATTTCTGGTGCTGCGGCACTCGAGAGGGACAAGGGACTGGCAACAAAGGCAGGAATGCGGTTCCTGTTGTGGTGCCGGGAGGTCAGGGAGAAAGCAGGGCGATGGAGGAGTAACCGGCCTGCCTGTTGGGTGGCCCCTGGGTGACTGAGTCACGGGCTTAACTGATGTTTCTTTAGGTGTGTGTGTGTGTGTGTGTGAAGGTGTGAGAGGTTAGATGGTGATATCCAACATGAATGAAACCTCAGGTAGTTGGGACAGGCTCAGAGGCCTTCCGGGGTAGCTCTCCAACAGAATGGCCTTGGATGACGTCTTCTGATAGGGTGCTCCAGACGGAATATTCAGATGAGGTAAAGTGACACCAAATAGATTGGGGCCGTTCAAGCTGGCTTTTTCCATGGCCACTCTGAAGATTCATTTCCAGGGATTGTCCCCCGAGCAAAGACCAGTCTTCCTTGACGTGTATGAGTTGAAGGATAGTGACCTGGCTGGAGAGAGCAAGCCCTCAGAGAAGGGGGCGGGCGATCGTCTGGCAGAGGTCTACATACACAGGAGTAGCTCAGTGGTTTGAGCATTTGAACCTCCTGTAAATCAAGTGGTCACAGGTTGAAATCCCTTCCTGTACATCGCTTTGAATTAAAGAGTCTAACTGATCACATTACTTGTTACTTTCTTCCCAGGATATAGAAAAAGAAATGAACACTTGGATCACTTAAAAACATTGGCTGTGTACGGGGGTGTTATGGGTGTGTGTGTGTGGGTGAGAGAGTTTATATGTGTGTGTGTGTGTGAGAGTGTATGTGTGTGTCTGGATTTGAAAACAGTGTTTATAATTTGGGCTCTGCCTTTGGCAATCTATCATAGAGAACCTCCCAGAGCTGTTGGAACAGGATCTCGTTCTCATATCTGTGGCTGTGTGTTTGAGTCTGCTAATTCACTGTGTGTTTGTGTTTGTGTCTGCTGTTGTGTGTCCTCCAGGTACACTGTGTCTGCAGCTCTGTGTGTGTGCGTGTGCGTGTGTGTGTGTGTGTGAAGTTACGCTGTATACCTTTCAGAAATGTCTGCATATCTTGAAGGACATACTGTCATGTCATAATACACCATTGAAGCTATTCAGTTGGTGGTTAGAGACGGTTTATTGACTCGGGAAGAGAACTGGGGCCAAGGCTGCACATCGAAGAATGGTGCCAGACTGCTTTACAAACTTTTAGTTTGCTCTGAAATAAAATCTGCTGCTGTTCACCCAGTGAGAGAATCAATGTATCTACCATGGAACTCTTATTGTGAAGCTTTAATGTCTTCTGCACACCCACACAAATATTCATCAGTCCATGTCTGTCTGCAAACTGCAATCAGCGTCCAAACAGGAAGTAAATGGCCTTTTACCCCCGACATGGGTCAGAGAAGACCTCATCTCCACACAGATTCACATGTGGCCTTACCTTCTCCATTCCTCTTCTCCTTCTGCTTCCTATTCCTCTTCTTTCCCAGACTCTCTGGAATGTTGCACGATGTCGGCACATAACAGCAAAGTTTAGTTCATGCAAATACCATAGAGATTGGCAGTTGAGTCAAGTTGCTGTTCTTTATAGTGGCAAAACCGAAAACATAACATTGCCTCACCAGTTGTAAACGGTGTGGTGAACAAACACTGTTGAGGTGTAATTTTGAGACCTGTCAAATCCAATCAATCACTAAAAAAAATGTTATTAACTTGGCACAGAGTGCGTATAACTGATTTCAGAACAAAACACAGGTCTCACTGTGTCATCTCTCACGGTGCATGTCTGGTTTACTGGAATCATCTGGATCTCCTACTGTAATCAATTCTGGGTTCATCTACACACACAACATTGAGTTGTCTGTAAATAACAGTGACTGATAATAGTGCAGATGACACAGAAGAACATTTTAAATCCCCTTTTATTGACCAGTCTGTCTCTGACCCTGTCTCTGAGTGAGTTCTCTAGGCTGTGGTCTTACTGGGTGCATATTAAAATGCCTTTAGCAATAATTTAAAAAAGAGACCTTGGCCACCGACTGCCTCCTCTTAAAATTAATCTTCAACCAATCATTATCTAATAATCATATGGGATGTTTCATACCGACACTAGTGAAGAAATCTTCCTCCCAGGGAGTTGTCTGATTTATGTTTTATGATTTATTGCCCAGTAAAGTTACATGATGATGACATAATTGCACCAATCACTCCACAGAATGCAGAGGCCTCTCCCTAACCCATTACAGTGAGAACAGTCTTTCACTATGCTTATTATCCAAATCTCTCCTTAAGTTCATCAAGGAGAGTTTGACCCCAGTGACTCGAGACTGGGCGACCAAACTGCTAGTTATCCCAGAGAGCTCATCGAGGAACTGTGACTGGTCCCATTCTTGATGAGCACAGTCACTGGTCTCTTGACAATGATTAGCAAATCGTGAACAAACTCAAACTGATTACTGATAGTGTTGGGGAAGTCCACGATGAAGAGAACACATTCTGTTCCCTGCCAGACCATGTGACACATTCAGACAGCCCGGGCTGTAGGCCCGCCCTCCCAATCCCTGGGTCTGTGTGGTGACATCAGCACTGTGATTCACGGTCACACAGGAAGTGTGGTCAGCACTAGTGGTTTGTTTCCTTTCCACCTCAGGCATCATTAGTGTTGAACTCAGCTCAGGACCTGCTCCCGTATTCTATTAAAAAAAACCTGGCGTGTTTCAGAAAGGTAATTACCCATGAGCCCTCGGGAGGTTCACAGTCTGGCCACATTATTTAGGAAATGCTACACCAATTAGCCCCACCTAGACAGAGCCACAAAAGAAAGACTTGTTAAGTGGACTTTTTAATTGACAGCTTTGGCTGCTGTGTGTCTCTCTTTCTTTCTCTCTTTCTCTCTCTCTCTCTCTCTCTCTCTCTCTCTCTCTCTCTCTCTCTCTCTCTCTTTCTCTCTCTCTCTCACGATCTGTGTGCTTGTGTGTTCAGTGTACCTGCACATTTCCATGTGTTTAGGAGTGACTAAGAACGAGAGACACACAAACCCCTACATCTCCTATAGAAACATCACACAACTCAATTCAAACCATGACCCTCAACTCAAACAGTGCTGTGGCTGTCCTGAACCACAACAGGAAATCTCTGACATACACAGACAAAAAAGTAATGAGAGTTGTGATGAGTTTCCAACACAATGGAACCCCCCCCCCTCCACCCCCCAGCAGCTGCTTGGAACTAACTCTTACTCAAATATTCCCCTCTCTGAACACAAGCAGAGCTGAAGGAGAAGGTGTAGATTAGCTTGTAGATTAGTCTGGATGGTCAGAACAGCAGCTGGTTGGTGGGGAAACAAAGTTCGGTGTGTTGAAGTCGGTGTTGAGTGTGTCTGTCACCTGGAAAGGTCCTGGCAGTTAGTTTGACCTTCCATAAACTGTGTAACGCCTCTTCAGATGGACTATGGATCCCTGAGAATGGTTAACAGAACAGCAGGTTAGAAGGTGAGAAAGACAGTGTTACTGTAAAAGATAGAGGCAAGAAAACAAGGGAGAGAGATAGAGAGAGGTAGAGATTTTTTATTTTTTATTTAGCAACTTCAGT
This sequence comes from Hypomesus transpacificus, assembly GCF_021917145.1. Lineage (NCBI taxonomy): Eukaryota > Metazoa > Chordata > Actinopteri > Osmeriformes > Osmeridae > Hypomesus > Hypomesus transpacificus. Next base: position 16,980,106 of record NC_061070.1, read on the forward strand.
GATTTATCTTGCATTCTTTAGAGTAATTTATCAAGACTTATGTCTCTTTTTTGAAAGGCCTTTTGGCCACCCTCGTTATAACCTTTATTAAGCAGTAGTCCTGCTGTGTTTTCATAACCAGTAATTATTTCACAATGTTGCACAATGTCTATATTGGCTCACAGGAACACACTGTGCTGGGAAAGACATCCAAACTAGCACCATCACAACACATGCAAATGCACACACACACGGACGCACACAAATACTCATGTGTTCACGCAAACTACCACTTGTATTTGCCATTCTGATTGAGTGTGTAGCGCTGCATGGAAAAGATTGGTGTACTGAAAATAAACCAAAGTTACATGAAGCAGACGAAGGTTGTGTTTTAGTAGTTTGGATGTGCCGGAAATAGACCTCGGTTATCATGCTTCCTGACCACACGATGGCGCAATTTCTTCAGTTTCTTATGTGAACCTAAGTGGTTATGGGTAAAAAACGAATAAAAACTGATTAACGTTTTCTGTAATAGGTTTATTCACTTCCCATCTGTAATCTGAGTACGTGCTCTACGCATACCAAGTGTGTTATGATTATTTACCATTGACGCTCCCCCTATATAGGGATGGAACCATTTAAACTACAACTTAAACAGATGTATGGAAGATATGTCACTGTTTGATTATTTTAAAACAAGTCGGTGGTCGATCCTAAACACACCCTATATGAATCATATCATATTTTCAAGAGAAAACAGTGAAGTAGTGTAGTAAGTAGTTTGTTTGTTGTCAGCCACACAGATAGATGGCTATGTAATCAAGAGTCATGTGCTTAAGTGTTGACTGAGTTTAAAAGACAAATGGATCACAACTGGTTTGTCCACTGATGTTATCACTCAATTGGTTTTGTCTGATCATCACAGTTATCAGCAGACAGTCTGCAATGTCAGAGAGTTCATACCAAAGTATGTATTTCAATGTGCGCGTCTGTGTGTTGATTACTGTAATAAGAAAGAACGAGAGAAAACGAGTGAAAATGCAGGAAAACACATCTATGTTCTGTAAAATGATCTGAGTTAATTACACGTAAATAATAGTGACGCAAAAAGTGTTTGTGTGCAACGAATAGAGAGAGGGTGAGACAGAGGAAAGGTGGAACACCGAGAGCGCTGAACCGTCAAACGGCACTCCGAAGATGATTTCTTCGTCCTCCGTACCTCCATCATCCTGGGCCGAGGATTGGATTCGGTGTGTATTTATGGATGTAGTCGTAAATGTGAAGACTTTGGTAATGGGATCTGTCGATAAATTCCTCCTCACTGCGATGAATGGGAGTTTACTGAGGAGATGAGTGGCCAGGCTCTTAAACAACTGGAATCTAATTTTCTCAATACGTGGCTCTAACTCAGCGAGCTAAAAGTCTCATAAGTCACCAGCCCGTGGAAGACATGCTGAACCAGGCCAGGATAGACAGATTCATCAAGGCTGTATTTATTGTAATGACATTGTGCCAGGCGTACATTAATGATAAGCCTATAACATCTTGTTCTCCCAATGGTAAAATGACTCCTGTGCTTGTCAGTGTCGTGATTGGTGGATTGACAACTTTGCCATTGGGAGACAGATCTAGAGGGGGGGACGTCACAGAGAGGGAGAGATTTAGAGAGGTGACTTGACAACCCTGTTCACCTTGGTGCAGGGTGTCGTTGAATGGTCAGAGTTAGGGAAGTGTTAATACAGGTGGAGTCTGAAGACTGCATTACTGACTCTCAACTCAGGTAACACAAACACACTTACAAAATTACATATAAATAAATCCAGGCTGCTCAAATTCGGATTTGTAAAATGCAGATTCCCAAAAATGTGAGCCGAAAAAAAGGGAATTGTACGATGTCTGTTGCAGTTGAGGCAGAAAACAAAGTTTCTAAAGGTTGAAAAAATATTTTCAAAAAAAAGGTTGAAAGGTTGACAAAATAGTTTCTAATAAAAGGTTAAACAAAAAAAGTTTCAAAAAGTTGAACGTTTTTTTGAGCGCTTAAAAAAAATAACTTTTCTAATGGTTGAAAAAATGTTTTCAAAAATACAATAAAAATATTTGAATCATTGATGAGGACTTTATTATGACCATTTTACTTAGATCTGATTAAATCTATTCTGTTTTAGGCTTCTCTGTTCTCTATGGAAGCAAATCAGTGACATAATGTTTTTAATGGAAAATTCAGGCTGCTCAATTCGAATGGTGAAATTCAGATCCCAAAAATTAGAGCCAAAAAGATTCGAGCCCAAAAAAATCTGCATCATCCAGGATGAATTTTGAATCACCGTTCGAATTCAAGCAACTTGAACGGTGGTGTTTAAATTCCAATATTAAGTATTCAATGCCTTTGAAATTTTTTAAACAGCATTATGTCAGTAATTGGCTTCCATAAGGGACACTCCACAGGGCACTTGGAGACCCCAGTCCTGCAGGGTTTGGGGAGGCATATGGAGCTAGTCAGCCCATCCCCCCCAGGGACCAGAGAAGGGGGGGGGGGAGATTTACAAGCAGTGAAGGGCAATAATGGCTAAAGGAGGAGTAATTACACCCCAATCATTTCCAGGGGGTTTTGAGGGAGTCATGGGCCAGGAAGCAGAAAGTGAAGGTTAGGGTGGAGGTTAGAGGGTGGAGGTTAGAGGGTGGAGGAGGTTAGAGGGTGGAGGAGGTTAGAGGGTGGAGGTTAGAGGGTGGAGGAGGTTAGAGGGTGGAGGAGGTTAGAGGGTGGGGTGGTTAGAGGGTGGGGTGGTTAGAGGGTGGAGGGGGTTAGAGGGTGGAGGTTAGAGGGTGGAGGAGGTTAGAGGGTGGAGGAGGTTAAAGGGTGGGGTGGTTAGATGGTGGGGTGGTTAGAGGGTGGAGGGGGTTAGAGGGTGGAGGTTAGAGGGTGGAGGAGGTTAGAGGGTGGAGGAGGTTAGAGGGTGGAGGAGGTTAGAGGGTGGGGTGGTTAGAGGGTGGAGGTTACAGGGTGGAGGAGGTTAGAGGGTGGAGGAGGTTAGAGGGTGGAGGGGGTTAGAGGGTGGAGGAGGTTAGAGGGTGGGGTGGTTAGAGGGTGGAGGAGGTTAGAGGGTGGGGTGGTTAGAGGGTGGAGGAGGTTAGAGGGTGGAGGAGGTTAGAGGGTGGAGGTTAGAGGGTGGAGGAGGTTAGAGGGTGGGGTGGTTAGAGGGTGGAGGTTAGAGGGTGGGGGAGGTTAGAGGGTGGAGGTTAGAGGGTGGAGGAGGTTAGAGGATGGGGGAGGTTAGAGGGTGGAGGAGGTTAGAGGGTGGAGGTTAGAGGGTGAACCTGGAACTCTGGTTTCAGGGGGCGAAGGGTGTTTCCCTCTCAGGACTGTGAATGTTTAGGATAAACAACTTCTTCATGAATGTGTGGCTGTGATGTTATTCATTGACAAAACATGCAGGCACTCAAGAATTACCACGACAACGTTCAGAGGGTTCCAGGCATGTCTGGATGAAGTGGATGAAGAGCGCCCCCTTGTTCATCCGTGAGGGATGAATCCCCTGTCCGTGTATCATCCTCAGCTCAATGTCTCATGTTGAGTGGAAGGCCCCAGTAATCCACTGGACCGCTGAGGTCACAGGCTAGCTCGGAGGCTAAACGTTCTCTTAGATGGTTGCTAGCAAAGTTCCATGAGCAACCTTCTGCAGTCTTTTGAGAGAGACACACACACATACATATCAACACACACACACACCTTTTTTGATGAAAAAGAACAATTAGGGGAGAAATGAGGGCGAATCATCAGGGGAAATGGCTGATGAAGACTGTATTGATTAGATCAGCTTCACTGATCCAGCGCTCAGTGTAGCAATTACAGCAGTGGGGGCTGGCCAGCACAGGGTCCCGCTGTGGGCCAGAGAGAAGAACAAGCTGATACAGAACCAAACGGTACACTGTCCTTCAGATCTGACGTAGCGTTTACCTTAATGATGCATGAAATACGACACACTGCAAGATAAATATTTGATACTGTTTATTTGTGCTACTTGCACGCAATAAGAGAGGGAGAGGTAGAGAAGAGAAAGAGAGATAAAGAGAGGAATAGAAGAAAGAGAGGAAGAGAAGAGAGAGAGGGAGAGAGAAGAGAGGGAGAGAAAGAAGAGGGAAAGAAAGAAAGAGGGATTTGAGTAAGGGAAAGGTAGAGTGAGTGGGAAAGAGAAACGTGAAAGAGAAGAGGGAGAAAGAAAGAGAAAGACACCCACCAAGACGCATGACAGAGAGAATTAAGCATTCAGAGGCCGTGTTCCCTGCAAAGGCCCACACAAACACACGCGCACCACCTTAAGAACAACAATGACTCATTCAAACCCCTTCTGAATGAAGCAATAAACCTTCCCAGGCTTCTCCTGTGTGTGTACTAACCAGTGGGACATGGCTGGTCGTCTCAATGCCTCTGTCTGCACAGCCACCCTGACATGGGATTTATATTTAAATTCGACTTCTGTCCCGCCTGACAACAAAGAGAGAACAGGGCTATCGATACTGTTTGTCTGTGTCTTCTGTAAGACATGCGGGTGGTATAAATGAGCTTCCTGCTTCTGAGGCAAAGGCCCCTTCATGTTGTGTTAGAGGCACGTGCATCTGTAAGGCAGACGCCAAGTGTAAAGGTCAAATACATTGACCTCTAGAGAACACCTGGGTCAGGGGCAGAGAACTCATTAGAACTTTGACCCCCGGCCCCAAATGACTGATGACATAGATGACACTTGGTGAGTAAGCTGTGGGAGCACATCTCCGCGGCAACTAATCTGGGCCAACAGTCAATCACAGGAGTCCACTGAGCAGGCCAGTGTGTGGATGCAATCCCAGCAAGACCACACATGGAACTGGAACTGGCTCCATGATACAGCAACCAGGACAGAGAATTCCACAGTCCACACCATCTCCCAAAACACACTGTAGATCAAAACACACCTTCTACCAAAACACCACTTACATCAAACACAGAGACACCCTTAACACTGTACATCTTAGTTATTCAGTAGTTGCATCACGTGACGTGAACAGCTTTGAGTAGACAGTCTGGAGCTGAATGTTGTAGCTAACTGGGCAGAGCTTGCTGTGGTCTGTTGTCTACAAGGACACAGAAACCAGGCAGAGATAATGGTCAATGCTGAAATATAAAGGGACAAACACAATCTGTTTCCACACTAGATGGAGATGAATAACACATCATTCACCTCTTTGCTTCACTCACCACTCTCCCTCAACCCCCCAGCCCCCCAGCCCCCCCCACCCCCGCCCCCCCCCACACCAAAACGATGATTAATCCCACCCACACTATTTATATTTCCTAATCGTAATTAGTACGAATTATCAATTATGGTTAGTGCCTAATTGCCCTTCATAAAGACAGCTCCCCAGGTTTAAACGGGTCCATTTAAATAATGTAACTAATAGCTCTTGCTTTTACGCGGTGGATGCGTCTTCATAGTGGGGCGTGCCGGTGTGATGGTTGCTCGTAATTTAACGGGGCAATCGTTTGAAAGAGTGCAGGTGGCGCCGCGGGGATAGTTATTGTTAATGAATTATGATGTGACCTTCTCAGAACAATGGCTAATCAATGCTAGCGTTGAGTGACAGTACGCCAGGCACAGATGCCTCAGAGTGTAATTACAGGCCTTCGTCAGGAGAAACCGGAGCGGTGGCTCTCCCAGTGTGCGACTGCGGAGGCCTGCTGGCGAACGCACGGCTTCGACGCAACCCTGGAACCTTCGTGACGGTTGTAGCTTGGTGGGCGCGCTGACCTGATGAGAGGAGTTGAGAGCTGGGGTTATCACACACCGAAGCTGGGGGTTTTCTATCGATCGTCAGAGGAGCTGGATGTCCTCTGGGTGGATGTCCTCTGGGTGGATGTCCCGCGATGAGGGGCGGGAGAAGCCTGGGAACGGTATGCATGCGTCTGCTTTCTGAGATGGACGGGAGGCTAATCCTTATGGGGGTCTTCTGCCCCGCTTCACGACTCTCCTCAGGGCGAATGTAAACCCAGATGGGGACTGAATGACGCCGGCCCCTTTCCTACATCTCTCTTGGAGAATGTGTGGAAACGACTTGTTACTTATTAAGATGTTTGACCCACTTTATCAGTGTCTCCCTGAGGGCTGAAGATTCACCCTGCTGGATGTGGTTCCATCTTCCCCACCCTGCTGGATGTGGTTCCATCTTCCCCACCCTGCTGGATGTGGTTCCATCTTCCCCACCCTGCTGGATGTGGTTCCATCTTCCCCACCCTGCTGGATGTGGTTCCATCTTTTCCACCCTGCTGGATGTGGTTCCATCTTCTCCTTTTCCCCTCGGTGCCCCTGACGATGGGTGCTACTTTCAGTGTTGGTGTCCTGCACTGTGTGTGTGTGTGTGCCTGAGACTACAAGGTCAGTGGCGGTGCCCAGTAATTGTCCTAACGGCCTGCCTGCCCGCTCGCGTACCTGTTGGGTTCTGGGTAATGAGAGTTTTCATTACCGCGGCGACGGGTGAGTGCCTCTGGCAGATGCTGACACGCAGCAGATGTGTAAAGTTGGGGGTGATTTGTAAAGAGGGGTGACTGGATGGTGAAGGGGTTGGGAGATAGGAATGGTAGGTGGGGGGGTGGGGGGTGGGGAAATGAAACTGAGAGACGCTGTCAGTCACGATCCCGTACCCGACACGGTGAGGTCGAGGTCAGTTCAGAGCGATGCGGTTCCAGCCCTCCAGACCGCGCGGTCACACCCAGGTAGAGAGGACAGCCGTCCCCTGCTGGAGGTGTCACACCTGGGAACATGGATCATGTGAGAGGCAGCTAAATCTTTTTTTGCGTTTTGGACGTCCATATGGACGTCCATAGACTGACGGCGATGGCTGCTGATCTTTGCATGGATGGACGGACGGCGATGCTGTTCAGAGTGCCGTCCATAGAGGGAGCATATATTTTGGACGGCGTCATAGCCGTCCATATGGACGGCGATGCTGTTCAGAGTGCCGTCCATAGAGGAAGCAGATATTTTGGACGGCGATGGATTAGCAGGGACGTCCCTCGTGCCGTCCATAGAGGGAGCAGATATTTTGGACGGCGTCATAGCCGTCCATATGGACGGCGATGCTGTTCAGAGTGCCGTCCATAGAGGGAGCATATATTTTGGACGGCGATGGATTGAATGTTTAGCAGGCTGTTGAGCTAACAGAACTTCCGAAGGCTACCATAGCATGTAGCTAGCTACATTAACTTTGGATGACTCAATCTTTTGTCAAGTTAATTTGTATGAATTGCATGTTAGTGCAATATTTACGCCTTCTGTTTTTTTACATAATCAGCAGTATGATCTCATGACAATATAGACTTGAAAAACAATATGTTATGGTTTGGGTTTGCCTATAGGCTACATATATTTTAATTATTTCGAGAATTGTTAATAAAGACTCATTTAAAATTTTAAAATTTGGAGTGTTAGGCCCATAGGCTATTACGTTTTGCATTTGTCTCCGCTCAAAGTGGTTCGTGCGCAACATTGGAGCTACTGACTGGTGGCTCCAAATCCACCCATAAAACACTTAAAACTGACGGTTTAAAAGACCTAAATGGCAATGTATTTCATAGGGTCATAACACAATGTTAACATTTTAAATGAGTCTTTATTAACAATTCTCGAAATAATTAAAACACATGCAGGCCTAGCCTATATCTCGGCAAACCCAAACCATAACATAGGCATATTGTTTTTCAAGTCTATATTGTCATGAGATTATACTGATGATTATGTAAAGCCCTAAAAGGCATTGTATTTCATAGGGTCATAACACAATGTTAAAATTTTAAATGAGTCTTTATTAACAATTCTCGAAATAATTAAAATATATGTAGCCTATAGGCAAACCCAAACCATAACATATTGTTTTTCAAGTCTATATTGTCATGAGATCATACTGCTGATTATGTAAAAAAACAGAAGGCGTAAATATTGCACTAACATGCAATTCATACAAATTAACTTGACAAAAGATTGAGTCATCCAAAGTTAATGTAGCTAGCTACATGCTATGGTAGCCTTCGGCAGTTCTGTTAGCTCAACAGCCTGCTAAACATTCAATCCATCGCCGTCCAAAATATATGCTCCCTCTATGGACGGCACTCTGAACAGCATCGCCGTCCATATGGACGGCTATGACGCCGTCCAAAATATCTGCTCCCTCTATGGACGGCACGAGGGACGTCCCTGCTAATCCATCGCCGTCCAAAATATCTGCTCCCTCTATGGACGGCACTCTGAACAGCATCGCCGTCCGTATGGACGGCTATGACGCCGTCCAAAATATATGCTCCCTCTATGGACGGCACTCTGAACAGCATCGCCGTCCGTCCATCCATGCAAAGATCAGCAGCCATCGCCGTCAGTCTATGGACGTCCATATGGACGTCCAAAACGCAAAAAAAGATTTAGCTCCTACTGGATCATGTTCACCCTCAGGGTGATGTCCAGCTTTAGGACGCTTCGAGACAGAGACTCTGGGAACATCTGAGTAGAACGTCTCAAGTCAGGCAGCACGGAAAGTTCCCCTGCACTGACTCTACCTGCGCCTGCTATACAGGAACCAAATACCCGTCTGACAACAGAAGTGCTCTTGGTTTCCGTATCTAACCAATCCTTAGTTTGACCTCCTGTGTAGAGAGGCAGGACTGCCTCAGACAGACATGGTGCCCACTGAATGGAAGCCCACCTCACAACGAGACTCTAGCCATTAGACAAATTATCCGACATTTAGCAGACATGGGGGCAGCCTCCCTGGAGATGGAATTACTTTATTATCTCTGGGGCCCCAGGAGGGGGTCCTGGAGGGAAGTGTGCCCCCTGGACCCCCCCCCCCAGGAGCTCTGGCCATGCACCCCCCTCTGATCTCTGGTTCTGCCCTGCGAGGACCCAGAGAGGCCTGCTCCCCCTATCCTCTGATGTCTACCTGGGGTCTCTTTGTCCCCGGGGCGGCCTATTGTCCTCCAGACAAGGCTCAAGCAGATGTACGGCCACAAGGCTCTCTCGCAGGAAGTGGTAAACCCTCCACCGTGCAGCGTTTCATTCATATGGAGGCTACAGAGTAACAGCCATGAGAGGAGTGCCTTACACATGCTAATGTAGACCAACAAGGTCCCCTGTAGGGAAGGCTTCTACAAATGTTTGACCATGCAGCCATACTGGATCATGCTAGTCCACCGGACTGGGGCAGACAGCAATGAAACAGCCTTGAAGAGACTAAATCGCCCTCAGTTGTAAAGTAACTTAGAAGTAGGGAGGAAATGGAGGATGTGGCAGGATTTGGGAGACTGTTTTAACAGTGTGTAAACTTGATACTAGCACCCCTCTCTTCAGGAGCCACTGTGAAGGAGGGCTATGGGCCTTCTGTCTACCTCACATCCACAATGGAAGACCTTGGGACACACACACGCACATTATGCAAGTGCACACATGCACACATACACACTCATACATATATTTAAGAAATATTTTCCATATAACTGATTGTGTTTGTAAACAACTGAAGAGATATATTCTAGTGTATATTTTTTATCACAAATACCGTATTTCCAAATAAAAAGTTTGGAAGTTAAATTTTTATTCTGTGCATTTTTTTAATATACTACGTGAGCACGAGTAAATCAATCAAACTAGAGACATTGAAAGGAAACGTGATTAGCTTCTTTCAACCTGACAGTCTGTAACTTACAGCTGGCCACTTTTATCAGTGTTGGACACCTGCTGGAAATATTGATCCGGCACTGCTTTCACCGGCTCAACTCTGCTTAACCATCATGGTTTTAAACAATCCTATGTCGTCTCACGTTGACTTCTAATCCCATAGACTGAAGAATTGATCGACTGATTCGAACATAAATTTACGTGTGAGAAAATAACAGCCTAAATCATGTCGGTGTTCGTATCACAAAGTGGTGTAACTATGATAGAATGCGTTTTAACAAACTGAAAAGGACGAGTAACAATCTATTTATTATGGATATTATCTACTTAGTTAATAAAATGAGATTGTTGTTTGTTTATTTTATTTTATTCTCTCTTTGGCAGAAGTATGAGAGAAACATTTGTCACTTATCTTAACAAGTATGATTAACTTAATATTAGTGACCGTCATCAACGCCTACGGCCAATTAGGAGGTCGTGTTAAACGCTTAAATGGTACTTTTGTCACGTGGTCACGAAAAACCGCGTCCCTTCGAATGGAGCGGAACGGACAGACGCTTTAAAGACCGCTCTCTTTACTCATCGACCGTCACTAGGAAAATAGAGAATCCGAGGTGGAACAGTATACGAGCAGAGGTTTATTGCACTGGCGGTTTTTTGAAAGCATAAAAGCAGTAGGAAAGTATGTCAAGTGCCTTCTAAATGCGTAAAGACGCATGCGAGTGATCTCCATCGTCTTCCATTCCCGCTTTGGAGGTATTTCAGCTAGAATGTTGGATTCCAAGGAGTCTGGAGTGAGAATGTCCGCACATAGGATTTCGTTTTCCATCATTGATATATTGGATCCACAAAAATTCAATAGCAAAAGGATAGGCGCTGCCAAAGAGAAGTTTTGGTCACCAAATGCAGAAGTGGCAAGTTTGAAAGCGGACGGCGGCGCAGGTGGAGAACTGACGGTGGAGCACGTGAAAACAGGTATGGAGGATAGGATTATGCTAAAATGTAAATTATGAATGAAACTTACTTCTGTTATTGTTATGTAAGAGGGGATGTTTTTCGTCCACTTGGAATGCTAATGAATCATTAACGTGTTTGGCTTTCCATTTGATATTTAATTTATGCATACTCAAGAGCATAGGAATTTACTAATAGCATCCGTAACTAATATGTAGATTTGTGGTTAACCCAAAAAAGACACTTTAGGCTACAGTATTTGCATCGCATTGAGCCAGCCTAAACATTCCAAAACTGCAATGACCAACAGAGAGATCAGATTTATGTCATCTCTATATGACCTTCCTTTACTTTCCAAGGCTGCGTTTCCTTTTAAGAAACCACAAAAGGCTCGCTCCCACAGCCTGCGACTGTGATTGGCATTGGGACAGGCAGGCCAGATAATTGTTTAAATCGTCCCATTGAGGATGCCTCCGCGCGCTTTGATCGATATCCCATTACTGCATCCTGCATATCTCCCTCCAGCACCTTGCAGGTACAAACTTCAAACCCCTTCCATGTCTGATCCTAAATATCGTTCGATTAAAACCTCCCTTTAAATAGATGACATTTATCGATCCTGAGACAAATATGAAACTCCATTAGCACGTCACGGGCAGATAGTGGAGCTGGATTTAGACGGGATTTCTTTCCGCTACATGACATTTGAGACGATTTGAGATTTATAAATCATTTAGGATTAGAGACCAAGCCATCCCAGTGGCCCTCCCCTCGTGCTTCGTTCCACCCGTAAGGCCCGGTGATTTTAATCAACAGGAGTCTAACAGTTGTTTTTCAACTTGTACGGCCTATATTTCCATTGCGCTAAACGGACCTGTGAGGCAAGCACCTGTAAATTCTTATTTTTGTCCAAACGTTAATGGAGCTGTCCTTTCAGCACCACACTCAGCCTAACCTGAGAGTACACAAAATATCACTAGTTTCGCATTTACCCTATAGCTTAAAGTCTTTCAGCTGCATTCCTTTAACTACAATGTTGATTCTTTATGTTAGCAGAGGAAGAAACGCAGACGGACTCAGCAACGGATGCCACTTGCCAGGCTGCCAACGACTGTACACTTTCAGAAGGTCCCACGAATGACCCAGCGCCTTGTCTTACAGAAGATCTGGACGATGAGGACAGTGGTGGTACCGGAGCCGTTAACTCAGTATCACCTGACCCTTCTCACAAGCGGCGGCGCTCTGACCACGGCAGCGCCAAGCCGCGGCGAGCCAGGACAGCGTTCACTTATGAACAACTGGTAGCTCTGGAGAACAAATTCCGTGCCACGCGATATCTGTCTGTGTGCGAAAGACTCAACCTGGCGCTCTCCCTCAGTCTCACTGAAACCCAGGTTAAGATTTGGTTCCAGAACCGAAGAACCAAATGGAAAAAGCAGAACCCAGGTGCAGACAGCACTATGCAGCCCGTCTCAAACTCTATACTCAGTGTCAGCCCAAGTCCAGTAACCTGTGGGTCGAATCCTGCCAGTTACCAGACTTTTCCATCCTTCAGTTCTGGTAATATAATTTTCCATTCGACGGGTGCAGTTCCCCTATCGTCCACAGGAGGGCTTCTGCATCCCTTTATGCACAACGGATATTTACAACCACCTTACTTCACTCCACATTTATAAAATGAGTATGTTATTATGTAGTGACACACAGCAACAACTCGTTGGGCAATCCAAGTGTTATATCCTATAAATAAGAATTCCTAAATACGTCCTAATAACAGAGGCAGCCCAGTAATTAGTGTGCAGAAGAAGAAATGTCGGACATTCTGTGAGTAAACTGAAATGATCAGATGGCGCTTCAAAATCCCTCCGCGTTCAGTTAAACACCTCTAAAGTGATATGTCATCCTCTGTTGACGAAACCGATGTACATAATGTAAAGAAAAAACAGATACCATATTATAACGTCTTCCAGCGCTCATATAGACTAAGAAGAAATACCGGTTTGAATTGTTTCAGTATGGCGTTGTTTGAACAATTTTTTTATAGTGTCTGGATAAAAAGTGCAAGGGCACCTATCTATAACCTTCCTCATCTCTTTCCCTGTCTGTTTGACAGTCTTGAACTGTTAGGGTCTGATTTCCTTGCTAACCCGCCATATAAATTAAACATTAAACAATATACATCATGTATGACGCTGTTGGTCCTTGCTGTGTCCAGGTTACAAGGTGTTTGTGCAGCTTTACTAACTTGAGATTAAGAAATCTGAAATGAAAATACAAACGAGATGCATTTTATCGTAAATCCTTTTTTTGTGTGTGTAAAAACTGCTCTTCTGTTTGACCCGGCTTTAAAAAACACAGTTAACACAGTCCTCTGATACCTCTGATAACATCTAAGAGCTACATCTGCCACTCTCCTACTTTAAATTATCATTATCAAAAACTATATTCAGACTACATGATTCAGACTTAGTAAAGTAAAGGTTTTCACACACAAACTACTTTTTCAACACTGCAACAAGACTTGCTTCCTTGTCTGCCATACACACTGCAACCACTACATGTCGCCCCTTCCGCATTTTTATGTTTGTCATAACCTGACAAATGTTCACGACAAGACGTTGGACTGCTAAAAGGTCACCGAAGGATTTGAACAGAAAATTAACAGGAAATGTCATTCCTCCATGGGCAAAGGGAGAGAGGGCCTGTCTTCATGCCTGTAGATGTGACTCTGTATGTGTGAGTGTGTGTGTGTATACATGTGTTTACACAGACACAATGAACACCACCAAGGAATTTTTGCTCGTACTCTGCAACTGCTGCTGCGACCTGTGACCAGCGATCCATCACCAGAGGACGACCAGGACCCCTCCTCCTTTATTCTGATTTCACATTCCCGTCATTCTCTTCACTGCCTCGCTCCTCAGCAGCCTGGCTCAGCCCTGGTCCTCCTCACCCCCTGCCCTACGTGTCTTGGATGTTTCCTTCCTTCCTTTCTGATTCAAATCTATGGCAGGTCGGATGGCTGAGCGATTAGGGAGTCGGGCTATTAATTAGAAGGTTGTTGGTTCGATTCCCGGCCGTGCCAAATGACGTTGTGTCCTTGGGCAAGGTACTTCACCCTACTTGCCTCGGGGGGAATGTCTCTTTACTTACTGTAAATCGGTCTGGATAAGAGCATCTGCTAAATGACTAAATGTAAATGTATGGAGACCCATTCATTTGAATTGGGTATATGGGAGCAGGGAAACATGTAGAACATGCAAGGCAGACCAGAGGTCCAGGATGGCAGTGTAAGATGTGTGGCTGTTGTTGCCTGGGAAATGTGAGGGGCATTCTGTCGTAAGTCGAACGCCCACAACCCCTGACACAATTCTGTTGGTTTGTACCCTCGTTTCACTCCGGCACATCTAACACATATAGGCTCAGAACTTTCCAGTTCAAACCTCTGATCAATATTAGATGAAACCCATCTTATTACCCAGAGATCCACTGGCTGTCACCCACGGGCGTTTCGATGACATTGTGCATTTCATGTTTTTTTACGAGGTTTTGAATCTGTTTGGGAGGTCGTTTGGGGCTAGGAGAGGGGAGACCTGAGCTTTACTGAGGGAAGGTCAGATACTGATAATACCTAGATGTCCTGAGGTGGAAGGAAGGGGAAAATGCTTTCCTTATCTATTTACCAGTAACAATGTGACATAAATACTTTAGGACTGAGGGTGGGGGGTCCAGTCTATGCCTGTCTGCTTCTCTGCAATGAGGTCCACAGTGACTGGTATCATCTCTGATGGGGTCAAAGGTCAGCAGAAGGAAAGTGAGATTTCAGTCGCTGATACTTCACTGGTTTGAGGGATTTGTGTGCATTGTTGGACAATGCTGTGGTGTTAAAGCATATCTGCATCTCATCCTGAACTGAGGCGTTCATCCTGGACTGATTTTGGAGTATGGAAGGTTTTCTGGTTGTTATGGTTACTTAGCCATTTGGTTGCTTTAATGAACGATCAAATGTAGGCCAGCGGTGTTCCTCATTAGCCTGGGTCAGTAATCACAACAACAACAACAACAAGCATCTGCAATACATCTCTCACACTTGAGGGAACCATGCACAAAACTACAAGGTGGGCAAGAACCAAGTGAACAATTCACTTCCTAATATCCTCAACTTTTAAAATACAAGAGTCAGTGGAAAAATGGCCCAAACCAGCTAGTCTAGACTGTTGTCGTCCCCCCCCCCCCCCTACACACACGACCCAGGCTATCACACTGCATGTCGGTATTTCCTTCACCAATTCTGCATTGTACTGCAGAGGACTGGACACAGGAAATAAGTGAGGTGTTATAGGGCTAAAGTATCAGGAACTACTAGACACACCCTTTCAAATGATTGCTACAAAACAGGAGTGCATGCCAGAGAATCACTGTGTATTGTTTTTGAGGTGACATTTGAGACATATGACCAGTCAAAAAACGTCCTTATAAATCAACAAAAGGCATTACTTTACATAATACTTCAGCTGAGAACAATACAGACATGCCCTTGATCTGTACTGCCTCAGAATTTGAATGTTGTTCCAAGATTGTTTACAACATCAAGTTAAGGCTTTATCTTTAACTCAAGATAATATTAGACAGGAATCTGTGTAATGCAGCAAGACAATGGAAAGTCTCCTTAGCTAAATCACAAATTCGCCTGCCTCTCGTGTTTTACTGCTCTTGAGACAAGAACGTTGCAAGCGTGTCGCAGTTCAAACAGTTTCCTGTCTGTGTCCTGTCAAGTTTCAGCTGCCCAGCCCTGCCATGAACTCCACTAATTGGCCACCTCGATGCTATCAACACATTCCCCAGATTCATCACAACAAGGGATGTTTAATTTGGTTTTAATGATTACAGTTTCCCATAGCTGCTCTGCGTCTGTCTTGACAGTTGAATAGCGCAGATAACGTCTCAGAGGATGAAAGATGTGCGTAAGAAATCTTTCGTCGGTATCACGTCTGTTTCCAGTCACTTTGAGAGTTGTGTTCTGAAACAGTCTTTACAATACTGGGCTCTCAAGTCTCACACGTTTGCCGTGAGACTCACGCATTTCAACCATTTCTCACGCAGGATTTTGTATTATATCTTGTAACTCTAGGTTGTGTTATGGTAAGTGATAATATGACTATGAACATAAGAAACTATATAACATTAGAAAAAACTAAATGTAATGAATTCCCAAAATTTGGGAAGATTTATATATTTAAGTGATATGTAAGTGGGTATCTGACAAGAAGTCTGGAAATTGCATGTCCATTATCTTTGTTTACCTTAGATTTACTTTCCGAATAATTTGGAAATTTATGTTTTGGACATTGACAGTCAGTAATCGTTTACTGAGGTTTTAGCGGTGGAAGGAAGTAGACTATATGACAAATCTGCTCCACTGTGTGTCAAAGATCTGGTTGCTGTTCATTCCGTCGCCCCCACACAGTTCTCAGTCATTTGCAGCTGGTTAGTTGGTCATTGGTTAATGACAATGAATCAGGTTGGTTAAGCAGTGGTTCCCAACCCTGGTCCTCAGGGCCCCCCTGTCCTGCCTGTTCTAGATGTTTCCCTGCTCCAACACACCTGATTCAAATGAATGGGTTGTTATCCAGCTCTGCAGAAGCCTGCTTATGACCATTCATTTGAATCAGGTGTGTTGGAGCAGGGAAACGTCTAAAACATGCAGGACAGGGTGCCCTGAGGATCAGGGTTGGGAACCACTGGGTTAAGGTACTGATGGCAATAGCCACACTGTTCTGGTTTCAATATACTGGACAATTTCCTGAAAGTGTTGATTGATTTGTTCCTGGCAATGCTGTAAGAGAGACCAGAGAGAAACGGATTTTTCTGTTTCTGACTGCAAATGAGTCAAAACCCATGACTCAAAACTCAGCACTGCTGTGTTGACATGGGTTTCCTATATTGCTCAATCTTTCTAAGTAATATGTTTTTTTTTTTGTTAATCTTGAGGAGGGAAACGGTTAGGCTAAAATAAATGAACTACTGCTATAATCAATAGTTCAAATTACCCACAAAATCTGTCAACCTTTAGGCCTACCTCTCAGACAGATTAAAAAAAACGCTAATAAATATTGATCTGATCTGATTAAATAATGAAAACTATTACAATTTTTGGATACAAGAGACAGATGACAAAATCAATTTGCATTCAGATCATGAGTCGCATGCGAGATGTGTATAAATTGCTATCGCCGAAGCAAGGAATTATCAGCAATTAGACACAGCCTCTCATAAATATGGATGTTCTCTGAGGGGGATACATTTATTCAAATTAGTCTTTATCTCACTTCGCAGAGGCGAAGACGTCCCGGGGCGAGCTCTTTCACTTGTCAGGAATAAACTATCTCACCTTTTAATGTCGAACATGCTGGAAGTTGGAAGATGATAATTACGCAACTCTTCAACACATTTTAATGTTTTCCTCTCAAGAAACATTTGTCATGACGAATCGTCAGTGAGCGCTAACTGAATCGATAATTCACGGAGCAAAGGATGGAAGAACTTTCCAAACTTCCTCTTAAAATATCGAAACCACTTTTTAATAGCCTATACAGCATAACTCAGCAAATAATGATAGGCTACGCGATATAAAATATCTAATCAGAGGCGAAATTGACTTTTGTCATAATTGCTTTTAGGGACTTACTTTCACATAGTCCTACACAAACATTCGCCTTTGCTTTCTCTCTTTCTGTCTTTCGCAGTTTTTTGTCAACCTCTTTATTTCTATCCTCCAATATTCCTCCTCCTCTATTTTGTCCCTCGTTTTTTTTTTACTCTGGCTTTTCCATACCGGAGCCCAGTACAGTCAGTAGCAACGCGAGGCAAATCACAATGTAACAGTTCCCCGTCGTGCAATGCAATATGGGCTATAGGTTACAGTATTATGATGTACATGTTCTGAGATATTTTTGAGCTTTTTCCAGTTTGATACCGGTTGGATATTTTTAAGGAGACATCACTTAAGAGGCATGACGGATTCATCTCAACTTCAATGTAAGTATTTGCTCATCACTATTATTGTTATTATTTGAAGTGATATAATGTTATATATGTTGTGTCTTTTATTGTGTTGTCGTTATAAGAGTATCTTAGCATAAATAAGAATGGATGACACGTTTCTGCCCTTAAAACATACAGAAACCATTCACTCAACGTTACATCTATTCACTAACCCAGATTCATCTGACTGTAGCCTACATCACTGGGTCGATGTTGATTACAAAATTGCACCTTTGAGTTTACATCATGGATAAGTGGTTTGTGGGTCTGCCAGGAACAGCTCTGTTTTTCCTCCAGACAGTTCTTTAGAGGACAGCTGCAAAACATCTCAGTTAGACCTTACGGGTTGAGTGAACTCTTGGTTTAGTTTCCTTAGTCTCAGTGACCAAATGACAGAAATAGATTATTTTTAAATATTTGAATAATCACTGCCACCACTATCTCTTGTTTATTATAATGATTTTGCCATCTGATCTTGTCCAAACCCTTCAGTTTTCCTACCTGCTTGACTGTCTGAATCTCTATTATTGACTGAATGACTTTTATGCCTACAGTTTCCATACACATGATCATTTATAAAACGTTGCCTCATAGCTTGCTCTCTGTCTACACAAACCCTCGCTAGGGTATTCGCCACACTGTAAACACTCCATAATTCTTTTGTGTGTTGAATTCCATTGACTTACACGGTGTTGCTACAGCCATAGTGTACGTTTGCCAACTCCCTGCACACGCACACAAACACACACAAACACACACGCACCTTGTGTCCAGGAGCCCTGGTGTCCCCCTGCTCTCTCCCTGCTCTCTGACAGGGGCTGTGACAGGTAGACAGATGACCTTTGGATAAACCCTGTCTCAGTAGACTCAGCTGGCTTACTCTGAAAGCCCTGGTGTCGGAACAAGGAGTGTGGGGCTGGTGTGTTTGTGTTTTTGTCTGCACAAAGATGGGTGAGTGTTTGTTACTTGAGGTTGGAGGCTGCTGCTTTAACCCTTTCACTCTCCTCACACCCAAGTCCAGTTTAACAGTTCTTCAGCTCTTCCCTGACAAGTCTGGTGTGCGATACTGGGCGCACAGGCTTGGTCTTAGTTCCTAAGATAAGCAAAATAGCTGAAGTGTTTCATAACTTGCGACTGTGTCTCTCTTTGGCTCTGCGTTCAAAATGCACGACGTCACATTGGAAGACAGTGCTGTGTCACGGTGGACGTTTAGACAGTGGTTTAGAAGACTTTGGAACGGCTTTTATCCAAAGTGGTCTGAGTGTGGTGCCTTTTTGTTTTCGTAAGAGCTCTCCATTTTTGCTGCACCAGATCGGAGGAGGAGGAAAGTGACAGGAAGATAAGAGAGGACACGGGGGGGAGTCAGTTGATTAATTTGTTACTTAGTGGTGATCTCCAGTAGAGACTTTTCAAAGCTGTAAATAACTGACGTCGTAACTACGACGACGAACTACGACTTCAGTAATATCTCTGTGTGGCTTCTTGTGACCCTCTGTCATGACTTCCTCATCCAATCATGAAGACCACCCAACTTGTCTTCAGATACCTCTTCGTGTCTTGTCTCTCTTTCCCCTCTCTCTCTCTTAAACGACACCTCACACAGTAGGAGACACCCGTCGATGTCTCTCTGGGTGTTATGATGTCACAGAGCTTTGAAAGCCGTGAAACAGCACCGCCTCAGCTCAGCAGTCGCATGCTCCGCTCGGCTTGACATCACATCTGTGTTCCAGACATCCCAGCTGTGGACTGCTCTGACCTGGACTTATAAAGGCCTCCCACAGTCCAACATGATCACTTTTAGGAGACGGATCTCCACAGGGGTCGACGTCAATCTCAGTGATGATTCAGCCATTTATTGGGGTTTTCTGTAATTTAACGACCCAGCACAAGCCACCTTTTGAATGCCCAGGTCAGCCATTTAAAAACAATGCACTTGTCTGAAGGCATGTGGAAAACCTTGTGTGCTAGACCTAGACACACACTCCATCAACAGAAGATAAGGCACATGCATGCTCTTCTCGTGTTGCGTTTATTCTCCTGCCTTTTTAATTTGTCTTCTGGGTTCCTTATCCATCATCAGAACGAGTTGGCCCATGTGTCCTGTACTCCCTCTCGTTCTGGGAATGTGGCCTGGAGTCTTGCCATGAGCCACGGCTGAAATGAACCAGGATGCTGTAGACAAGTTGGTAAACATGAGAACGGGAGGACTGTTCCTCTCCAACTATCACCCTGTCAGGCCAGCCCCTCCGAGCTAAGGAAAGAGGAAACGTGTACAAGGAGATCAAATGAATTGGAGGAAAGGGGACGTAGGGGAAAATTGAGAGTTGAGATGTTGGAAGGAGAAGGTGTCGGAAGTCAGATGTTTGAGAAGATGATGGTTAAAAAATTCCTGAAGATTCAGGACCTTTCATATGTTGACCGATAAAGTAATTTAGTGTCTGCTCTCCTGTGTACATTTCTTCTCTATGAGTCACGTTGTCCTCTGAATGCCTTTGTGAGTACGTTTATTCCTGTAAGAACGTTCTCCTTTGAAGGAACGTTTTTATTTTTACAAACTTTCGGAGTTTAGTGGATCAAAGCGAAAGAATGAAATCCCCTCTGATTTCATATTTCGTCTTTTTAAAAGACTTTCTAGGATTCCTATAGGCGATGTTGAAACACTCACGCCAACCCACTCAGCCTCACACTCAAGCACAAACACACACACACAGCCACAAAACACACCCAGCCACACACACACACAGACGTGTTATACTGTTTTGTTTTGAACACTTAACGGCTGAGCCTGTAACGCACAATGTTTTAAAAACATAATAGGGTTGATGTGGCCCCAAATGCAGGAGTCCCATTTGTGACCCTCAGGTTAGGAACAACACAGTCAAATGAGATAACGGTTCATGTTATTTTTCCAAGGACCAAGGTTTACAGTCATTTTAAGGCGGAGCTAATAAAACAGCACCGAGTAAGTGATGGAGTGTTTCCTAAATGAGTTTTCTTGGTCTGTTATTCTTCAGTCTACGATCACAGAAGGGTATATCCACTTGCAATTGTACTTATGTTTGCCCACCACAGGTAGTTTGATGTTATAAATAGTAATCATTTACATACAAATATTTACCAACCACAATATCAGTCAACAATACCAAAAACTGTACCACATGTGAAATATGTGACACATGAAAAAGCTTTGCAACCTGCTCTGCTTTGTTTAAGAAAAGTCTAAAATGTTGTCTTTTTCTTTAACAGGTATAACCTGCTGAGTTTCATAACCTGGTGTGATACTGACTTCCCTGAATAAGCTACAAGTCAACAGTCCTCATATCTGGATGTATAAATGTATGTTGAATGCCTCTTCAAGTCAAGCCTCATTAGTACTTCCCACTTCCCCTTCCCTTCATCACATCCTACCTGCAAAATGTCTCACGCGGACTACAAATACAGAGCCCTTCCTCAAACAGACTACAAATATGGCGCAGCCACACAGGAAGTAGAGAATCACAGGAAGAGGTCAGCAATGCCATGCGAGGGAGACGGCCCCATCAGTCTGTTCACAGCTCCGGAGGTCAAGCAGGTTGCCACGCAGGTTGCTATGCAGGTTGCTATGTGGTCACTGTCCTTCATGCGGAGCATCACAAAGATCAAACTCCTCAGTTTCCTGTTGGGGTTAACCTTCACGGTCTTGGTTATGACATCGTACATCCTGACCTGTGACAGGAAAAGACGCCAAGTGACCCCGTCACCGCTCCACCTCACACCCACCAAGGTTCACCTCAGCGGCCTCCCCTCCAGCAGGACGTCCCCTCTGGGAGAGGTGGACCTGGAGCTCCTGATGGAGACGGTGGGCCTCAAGTTACGCCTCAGCAGTCCCAGGACGGTTCCTGCTCTGAAGGACGTTCTTCACTCTGATCTTCACGTACGTTCGTACATCTGAGCTGGGATCGTTTAATACATCAATGTTTTGATGAATTACATAGGTACAGATGTGTTTAGCTTTTGAATCAGATGGATATCAGGTCGATTGTTTTCACCTATTTGTCTGTTTCGTTCTCTGCAGTTGTTCTCGGTCATTCCCCGACAGTTCTTACCCAACGTCAAGAGTCCGTGTTGGTACGAGGAGCACGTTGGAAACACCAGCGCAGACGTGTACGGTGAGAACCTTTACGCGCTGCACTCGGTGAACTTCCGAACTGTCTGCGACTATCTGAAGAGAGATTTCCGTGAGCACCTGTACCACAACAACAGCAAACTCTACAGGCTACGCTGCCTGCCGTACTTCTATATTATCGGCCAACCCAAAAGCGGAACGACGGATCTTTACCACAGACTCATGCTTCACCCTGAGGTCCGGTTCTCCACCATGAAAGAACCACACTGGTGGACCAGGAAGAGGTTTGGTAAGTTGCAATAGTATACTGGGAAAAAGCCACTTCAAATATGAGTAAAAAATCAAATTAAAATGCTTATAAATAAATTGGAACAAATGAAAATCCGCTAATATTTATGGTGTCAGTTGGGTGTTACCTTGACTCAGTGGCCGAGGACAGGAGAGTGAGAGTGCTCTGCCCTGTGGTTTAGGTATCATCCGTCTCAAAGACAAGGCCACAGATCGCTTCCCTGTGGAGGACTACATAGACCTCTTTGATCTGGCAGCTTACCACATCCAGGATGGCTTTCTGGGAAATGCATCAGATGGCCACAGCAATCAGCAGATAGTCACAGGTTTGTGTGTATTCGTGTGTGTGCTTGTTTGTGTGTTTTTGGTGTCAAATGTCAGTATTCTGCACCTACTCAGGACCCTTGAGCAGGCTATAGCGGAGATGTGGTCTTGATTTCAAACTGGCTTTCTCCTATCCTGTGTTTTTAATCAACATTCTTATCAGCTCACCCATCAACAAGCAAATCATGGTTCTCATTGTATCAAGCAGTAGCTTCACAAACAATGCCACTCTCGCCACTCTCTTGTGGATAATATCACCTTTACATGCTTACTTCCTACTCTGCACACATTTGATTGACAGGTGAAGCCAGTGCATCCACCATGTGGGACAGTCTAGCTGGGAGCTGTTCCCACGGTGACGGAGCAGGAAGGGAGCCTCACTTCCTGGTTCCGGACTTCATCCATGCTGCCCAACCGGATGCTAAACTCATAATCATGCTGAGAGACCCGGTAGAAAGGTACTGACCAACTCACACAACTGCCTCACACAACTGTCCGATATCAGAATCAGAATTGGTGTTTATCGCCAAAGTGAAAGTTAGCATGGACAAGGAATTTACTTTGGCAGGAGAGCCTACCTAGGCAGCCATATTCGGCACCATATCTGATCTGATCAGATCGTCATTTATTCATCCCCGAGAGGAAAGTCAGAATGGTAGGTGTGGTGTTAAATAAACTGTGGTTTATACTGACAGGACAGGTGGGTGATTTATTAGTCCTTTCTTTCACTCATTCATTCATTCATTCATTCGCCCATTCATTCAATCATTCACCCATCCATTCACTCATTCATTCACCCATTCCTTCACTCATTTTATCCACCCACCCATTCACTCATTTCTTCACTCCTTCATTCACCCATCCATTCAATCATTCATTCACTTATTCTTCTGCTCATGTGTAGGCAGCTATGTTGTGCCAGGCCGATGAGGCGACAAATGAGGCGACAAACCAAAACACTGTCAGAGCCGCACTTCTGATACTTGATCTTCTGAACTTTCCCTGTCTTTACGTCGCTTAAAACAGAAGCCTCTGCTTTGTGAATACAATTTAAGTGTACAAATGTGTTCAGCCAATCCCCCTGTGAACCGTGTGCTGTGCCGTCTCCCTGCTAGGTTGTACTCAGACTACCTGTACTTCCACATGGTGAACAAGTCAGCAGAGCGCTTCCACCACAAAGTATGTGAGTCTCTGGAGATGTTCCAGTCCTGTCTATCCGAGAGCTCCATACGCTCCTGCATCTACAACACCCATCTGTTCTACCACATGCCTGTAAGTAGCGGCCACCTTCATTGCTGCCGGCTGCCAGGGACAGGGCATACGAGGCCAACAGGCCGTGTTCTGACTGCTCACTGACGAGGAAGAATATGTAGTTGTGTGTCTGGCGCCCTCCTCTGGTTGGAATATGAAAACAAGGAAATGCTGTTGGTGAGCACGACTGCTTGCCTCAGTCGAGGCAGGATCCTGATGCCTGTGTTTTGGTGCCCTCAGGTGCGACTAAGTCTTGGACTCTACATCATCTACCTGCTGGACTGGCTGACAGTTTTCCACAAGGATCAGATTTTAATTCTGCGTCTGGAGGATTACGCTGCCAATCTCAAAACATCCATGCACAGGGTCTTCCACTTCCTGAGTCTAAGTACGTCCCTGAATGAAAGCCGACTACCTACACACTAGCCACCAGTTTTCATCTTATCATATTATGGATCTTCACCACCACAAAACTGTCATAATGGTGTGATGGATGTATATTGTGGTAATGACTTGATTAACAGTAACGTCCCTAGGGGCATATGTTGGTTTTTTTCCAAATGTGGGTGGTACATCTTATTTTAATAACTGAAAATGCAACCGTTAAATCATTTTCTTGATAAGAAGTGTATGTGTGTGCATGGTTGGGGGGGGGGGGGGCAGATTTGCGGTTCTCAAAAGGATACACCAACATATAATGAAATCTAACTCCCTGAACATCATGTGTGGATTGTCGGCTTTTTTCCTCGTCTGTTGACATCGACCCTGCTTTCTTCTCCAGGCCCTTTATCAGAGCACAGAGAGCTGCTGCTAGCTAAGAAGCCCATGTCCAACACTCGCAGGGCACAGGATCGGAGCCTGGGCCCCATGTTAGCCCTCACCAGATCCATGCTGCAGCGCTTCTACCAGCCCTTCAACCAGCACCTGGCTCAGCTCCTGGACAACCAGGCCTTCCTGTGGACTGACCCATGAGGAGCCAAGGCCCAGCTTCCAGTCATCCAGGCCTTCCTGTTGGCTGATCCCAGTGAAGTCAGGTCAAAATCCCACACAACAAGGCCTCCCTTTGGGCAAAAAGTTCCGACTGCTGGATCCACAGTCTTCTTTACATCTGGCGAGCATCATGGATTAAATTATTATATGTACTTATATTAAGGAAAAAATGATGTCAGGTTTTATCAGAGATAATATATTGTAGGTGCATTACGTGATGCCCAGCTGTGTCCACCAGGGGGAAGCACCTTCTCACACAGCAGATCTACCACTAAAGACTCCCACACAAGCCAATACAAGTTTTCACTCAGCTGTTATGTGTTTCTGTTCTTCATTGGTATGCTGCACAAAACCTACTCTCATGTCTGCTTCAGTGATAAACACATTTGTGTAAAGGCACAGTTCTTGGGTCGATTTGTGTTCAGTCACGACTAAATTGCTCTTTGCTGTGGTAGACACAATCTGAATAACATTAGGGTACCCTGGAGCCTGCCCGAACAGGGATGTGATTCTCATTAAATAAAGGAGGATTGTTACCTTCTGCTGTCATTTATATTTGGTCCACTTGAAACTTACATCTACTGATAGTTTCCCCGTTGCCTGTTTCATTACAAACCATGCAAAATCTTAACATTGATAATAATATAACGTGCTTACTTTCGACTCTACACACTAGCTCTTGTAATTACATGTCGGGACTAATGAGTGGATTTGATTGACGGGTTAAGACAGGTGAAGTCCACCATGTTGCACAATCTAGCTGGGAGCTGTTCCCACGGTGACGGAGCAGGCACGGAGCTCCACTTCCTGGTTCAGGACTCCATCCTCTCCAAAGCAGCAGTTGTTGTATACGATGTATGTATACAATGTATGTATACGGTGTGTGTATATATGGTGTGTGTTTATGGTGTGTGTATACGGTGTGTGTATACGGTGTGTGTATATGGTGTGTGTGTAGAATAGAGAAGCACTATTGTTTGGTTTCATGCCTGTAAAGCTGCCCAACCTTCTCATACTGTCCTTATAGCACCAAACACTGTGACTGCACAGTCCACCACTACCCACAACCTACCACTGTATGTCTGTCCAACCCACCAACCATCATGCTGTAGATTGTCTCCGCCGACGCTGACCTGCTGAAGTTCCTCAGACAGGTCAGGAGCAAGTCTTCTGGGTTAGACGGTCTTAATCCTCTCCTCTTTTTAATGAGCAGCTCAGGGCAGAAAAGGACAAACTAGACACGTTTTTACTAAACAATTAGTGATACGGTAACTGATTCCCAAAGCTTGGACATGACTCATTCCCAGCAGCAGTTTCACCAGGGAGGTGCTTGGTGACATCATCACTGCAAGGGAAGCCGTCTCGGTGTGTGCTCATCACATCAGAGAATTTTTTTTTTTTTTATGGACAACCGTGAGTTTATTCCAGGACACAGGCATTCCGAAAATGGCATTGACTCCATCACAGAAGATGCAGGTGAGCACCTTGTTCACCTCTACCTGGATCGCCCTATTACACACTCTAACTCATCCAATCATGCCAACAAGTCTTTAGTCAAGTTTATATTTCATTCTGTCTGACTTGACCCTCGCCTACTACTCAACATGAGTTTCACCTGAGAAACGATGACAAACCAAAATCTAAATTAAAGGTTAACTATATTATTGGTTGATTGGCATTTCTAACTTCTGATAATACAATATATAAATAATATAAACAAAATATCAATAAACTAGTTTAGGAGGTCAGTGGCGTACAGTGTCTCTAATTGGTTGTTTGCGTTCCTATAACGTTTCTTGGCATCTTCCTCCAGGTAGTGTCATGGCGACGGTAGAGAGTAAACAGCTATAATGAGGTGAGGATACTGAGACACAGGAGGTCGTTCTTTGAAGCTTCCTATTAGAAAAAAAACTAAGATTTCAAGGCAGAACTCCCATTTTCAACTGCCAGAATAACTCAGTGTCTACAAAAACTTCCTTTGAGACGATCATTTTATTCCGTTCAAGAGAAACACCTGAAACGTGAGTCTTCTAAAACTCTACTCTGCCTTCAGAAACAACAAGACTTATTAGTTGTTGTCATCACTGGACTGTCGCTGCACAGTTACAAACCTTGTCATTATCTCAACATGATACATCACAGCAATCTGATGAAATATCTGATGTTAAGGCTGTCTTGCCAGCAAGATTATACACAGCAATTGCAATCAAAAACCGTGAATACTAATGAAGGGTTCTGTGGAGACCCCTTTCCCTCTGATGAGGAAGTGAAATGGAATGCTAAGATACGGTTATCGAGTGACGGTACTTCCTTGTGATAAAGGAAACCGGTGCTCATATTTGTTTGATGATGTGGGCAATGAATGGATCTCTTCCTCCAAACGACTGACCTTTGGGGCCACAGGTCTTAGTGTTGAAGTGCTGCTGTGTCGAAGGGGGAGGGGGAGGGGGGGGAAGAGGTGACGGAGCGAGGTTGATTGCCCTCCTCGTTGTGTGGACAGTAATCCTGTAGAGGATTTTGACAGGCGGAGGAGGCAGATATTGCGCCTTTGTGACATTCTCTCATTTTGTCAAGGACTTTGTTAGGAGGAGTTAAGTGACACCAATGTGTGTGTGTGTGTGTCTGATTGTGTGTGTGCTGTACCGTAACAGACTCACTGCATTCGCAAGCCTCTGAGAAGGAAAATAAGTATTTTAAAGGTTTGGGAGAGAGGTGTACTACCTGGTTTTGACATGATACTTAGAATGAGTGCTTGTCAAAGCAAAGCTTTTAACAAGATCTTAGGTCAGAGAAGCTATATGAGATTTCACCATCCCGGCAACAGCAGTAGAGAAGCACTGCCCTTGAGAAGAGGGCGACACGTTCGCAAGCCTGTGGTAACGCTGATCTAAATATGACAGAAGGCAATAAAAGATTAATTTTCATTTTAGACACAATGATTACTGAATCATGACTATGATGAATAACAATCAGCGGAGATGAAGGTCCCACGAGCCTCTTGTTGAGAATGAGACGAGACAGGGATTGGGCAGGGTTCACCGGCTGGAACCATACCGGGATACAACTGCAGCACAGTATCAATACACCACACAGAGAAATAGAGATAATGCGGTTTATAAGAAGTACTGTGCTTCAAAAGGTTATTGTGCATGGCTTATACGTGGTTTATCAGCTGCCGTTATTATCAAAAAGTTTTGTTTTACAAAGTAGGCTCGTTAATCCAGGTTCTCCACAACAATTCACTTTCTCCATTCGACTGTGTCTCAGAAAGAAGTAATCTTTTATTTGCCTGTTACCAAGGTGAACACCCTCACAGAACATTATTTAAATTTGTCTTCTCTAATACTGGGGGCCCAAATATAACTCAAGAAATAGTTGCCATTCTTTTCCTGTCTGAAGTCACCATTGAACAACACAACTGCATTAGAGTATTATGTATATGTGCATGGAAGATTATACAATACTTATTGTATATCTACATTATAGAAATGATGTACTAAAAACAACCTTATTTGTTTCAAACTTTGACAATTAGATGTTCTCTCTGAGTTCATACTAGAGGAGTCATCTGTTTTAATGGCGTATCCATTATTTAAGAAAGCCCTCTTAAAAAGACTGGAAGTAACTGGAAGATCAGACCTGCTATTCTACTTCAGTGGGATTTACGTAGAAATGTTCAATTTACGAGAGAACATTCATAGCTTTTAGTCCTGGATGTCACAGGCTCCCTTTAATTAAAGGACCACTTTATCTTCTCTCTTTTTTTGTCATGATTCAAGTAAAGGCTTTCAAAATAAGGTGGGAAACTTTCTGGTAATTCAGTGGTCAGTGCAAAGTGGTGAATAGAAAGAAGAGTCTGTCAATGAGTCCCATCCTGCTGTCTTTCCTCTGAGAGCAAAATGCATCACATAGAATGAAGAGAGCGGGGAAAACAATAAAACTGATGATAATTATATGCTATGCTGTTGTAGGTGACATCCACAAGTAAATAGTTGATTTGTCGCAACCATAAGTCAAGTTATTACATTTTTTAAAAGGTTTTAGACATACGTTCTGACATCACCAGTCCCAGAAACAAATCATTGTTCATCTGGCAGTGATTCAGACGGTAGTCAGCTTGATTAATTCAATGACATGCTCCATCAGCACTCTGATTAGTGAGAGACAATCCAACAGAATTATGACTCATTCTGGTGACGACCGCTGGATGCTGCCAGAACATATGACCGCCCCCACACGTCGCATTTCAGAGATTCATTAAATTTCCTCAATTGAGAGTCACAATTCCTCAAATTCTATAGTAAATGTAGTGGCCCGTATCAATAAGCAGTCAACTGGGGCCGATTCTGATAACAAACACACGTCCTATTATGAGGACAGCCAGGTGTAGGAGTTATTCCTATGACAAGCATGATTTCCCCTGACCACCCGTGGACTGAAGAAGCAATCCCCTCATCAGAAAATAATACATCTCTCATTCTCCTTCCAGAGACTAACACAGAGGGTGATAAATCTCTGTGTTTCACTGGTCTAAAGCAGAGACTATCTGTCATGGTTGAACTGTGCTATGACTTCAATTTCAACAAGATGGGAAAACATCCGGCTGGCTCATTTCACTGGGCAATGGGTTTCCTCTCTAACTGAATGGGATGGAGTTCAGCTACCCACTACACTGTAGCTATCATCTATCCTGCCAATGCAAGTTTCAGGGATAACGTAATTCCACAGCCAGGATAAGATCAGGCAATCTTAAGCTTCTGAAACGGCTCAAGATCCAGATATACACCGAAAGATGACACATTCGATTGCATTGTCAGACATTCCCTTACAAGCAGAGTAGCAAACTGATCAGACCATGTGATTCACTTTTAATGATGGATTCAAATGATTCACGTCTTCTGGAAAAGGCTTTAGGGAAAGTCTTACGAATTTTCATAGATGCACATTTATACCACTCACTGATAAGACTGTTCAGATATCAGATTCTGTACAACCAGCCTGCAAAGAACCAAATCCTTTTTGACGTGGGAAACTTTCAAGGTTATGTTGCCATAGAGACTGCCCTGGACAACTTGTGTGTTCAGTTCAGTAATTAAGACCATCTAGGAGACCTGCTAGATAAGTCGAAGCCAGGGTTTTTTTTTCTTTTTCTATCCTATAATTAATCAAATTCAAATGAGACTTTATTAAAGGTGATGATATGCATTGTGCCCTAACACTGTAGTCCTAATTCACAACATTGCAGCTCTTTCACGCATCAACCAACCCACTGCCACATATCACACCTTCGATTTACTTACTTATATAGCCAAATATTAGCCTATATTATTTACCAAACCAACTAATAACGGTTTAGACTAGTCAGAAGGAAACCGTGTTCATCATATCCAAAATAACGGTTTCCCAGGAATAATGGGAACAACATTTTTAAATTCGCTCATCGTTTCCATTAGCAGAGAAGGAACCCAGCAAATGACAGTAGTAATGGCTCATACTCTGTTTGAACACAGCTTGGAGAATGTTAACCTGTTCTATTGCAAACAGCATGTGCCTATACTAAGCTGTGCCATAAACATTCAACAGAACGGAGATGCACTGGTGATTAAGGTTAATTGGCTTCGCGAGGGGGTGTAAAACAATGCTGGGATTCTGGCTCGCACTGTGACATTAAAAAGGTCGTTCTAGTACAGGGGGACTGACAGAGATTAATGATGCACCTGTCTCTCTCGTTCGCTCTAAACTTCAGACCAGAATTACGGTATTACTAGTTGTAGCCTGCATTTTGAGCCATATTGTTCATGTCTAATCATAAATTTTTGCTGCGTAATTTTAATGTTTAGAAAATCTCATGTTATTTGGTGTAGGCCTAGCCCTACTCCTGTCTAACATCACAGTTATCTAGGCTAGATTTAGCAGACATACACTTAATGTGCAGAAACGTGAGTTAAGGTGTGCATTCATGTCCAATTAATCTGTTGCCATTTTAATCTATTTGCCCAACCACAATCCATCAGTTACATAGGCTACTCGGTTTGTCTAAAAACTAATCGATCGCCTCTAACCAATTGATCCAACAGAGTGGAGGTCAACGTCTAAAATCAAGATTTAGCGAAGGAGTCATCACATGAACGCCTGTCAATACCTGCCTGCTCTGTTTCAGACTGGTTCCACAAACTGTTCATTATATTCAAGTGTGCTTGTTCTCGGCCAGGCACCCTATTGTTGCACGGTTTCTGAGGAATTTACGTTTTTGTGGCGAAAAGTGCAGCTATCGGTAGCTAACTTGCTAGCCACAGTCACGTGGCTAACGTCACAAATCTGGGTGCGTTTAGACTACCTAGCTAGTACAACCAGAGCCTGTTAGACATTCTCTGGTACAACCATAGACGTCTATGAGTACAACCAGGTACATCAGTTCAGTAGTGCGTTAACTTCCGGGAGATAGCTACCGTGGCTAACTAAATCTGCAAAAAGACAAATGCAGACACGCCACAGACACAGGCCGGGGTAATAAGATCATGCAAGCTATGATAGCTAATAATCTATAAACTGTGATTCCAGGCTGTGATAAAAACCCTGGCCTGTATTTTTGTCAGTTTTACCAAGAAGTATCGCTAACATACTGTAGCTGTCGGTGAAACAGTGGGCTGCCCTTCGTTCTGGTTAGCTTCTAGCAATCCCTCCCAGTCCCATACAGCAGTAGGCCTAACGCCAGTAAACTGTAGTCCGGTGTCAGGTCTGAAGCCAGGAGCAAAATGGAGAACTACTAGTATGGAGTTCGGCATTTCGACTACAACCGGCTTCCAGGTGAGCAAAATTATTCATTATTCCTGCTAGCAGTGGGTTATTGAGTATTGTAATTGGCATGCTAGTTAGCTCAAGTTGTTCAAGGAAAAGGCCGGTGTTCCGGAGAATTCAGTTCACGCCTTCGGAAGATACTGCCAGAAAGTGACAACGTTTTTTTGGAATCCGCTTGTTTCAATGGGGGTTCTTTCCCCAGCAATTGTAGTCTACCCCCTCTAGTTATTTAAGTTTTCAAAGGCGTTTTATCTTGAATCATTTTAACACACTTAAA
This sequence comes from Hypomesus transpacificus, assembly GCF_021917145.1. Classification (NCBI taxonomy): domain Eukaryota; kingdom Metazoa; phylum Chordata; class Actinopteri; order Osmeriformes; family Osmeridae; genus Hypomesus; species Hypomesus transpacificus. Next base: position 17,011,808 of record NC_061070.1, read on the forward strand.
TGATTGATTTGTATCCGTGGACGTTAGAACATAAAGGAAAGAGTGATTGAAGCAGGGGAAGTGAAGACACGTGCTGCCAACTGTGTTCTACACCCAACGCATCCAGTTCAGTTCTATCGTTAGGTTTTCATGATTTATACTCTCTTGACGGCAATCTTCAAACACCTTCCCCCCACGCTCTTGCAAAGTCTAAAGTTTAGAAAGGACAGGAAACCATGGCAACCCGGGTCGGTGCTGTTTTCCTGGGAGGTTAGCAGGGAGTTGAGGACTGTGTCTGCAAAACGTTGTGCTAAATCACCCGGGTGTGTGTGTGCGTGAGGATATGTGTGTGTGTGTGTGTTTGTTTGTTTGTGATTGTGACAGTGCATGGCACGGTGGCGATTGACCAGTGGGCTTAAATATGAAGCAGTCCAGTTGAACGTCATTATGACAGTTTTTACTTAGCAATTACGGCAATCAGCTGGCCGTTTTGTGATTTGTTGACTCAGTTAGGATGACAAGGTTTAATCTGCCTGTCAAGTGATTTATCCTCCCCTGTAACAGTCAGATTGAAGGAGAAACCAGGATCCCGAGGCCATATGAACTAACAGCTTTGTGTTCCTATTAACGGAATTATCCAGAATATTATCAATTATTTTAGTTATTTAAAAATCCTTTGCAGCAAACACAGCCACAACAAAAGCATGTGGCATGATGGAATGCGTGTGGTTTCATTTACTACTTAGGTATTATAAAGGCAGACATTCTTTCTACACAGTAACTCAAACAAATACTTTAGTGTAGAATTTTACTTGGATCTCGTATTACTTTATTATATTTTCATTTGTAACCTTCCTTAGACACATGGGACAACAACAATGAAACAGGCTAATTATAATTTTCAGATGTGTTGCATTGTTTACAGGAAGGTAATTGAAGTAGGCTTTAAATTAGCAAACGATTTCTAGACCAAGGGTTAGAGTTGCTGTAAATTCTGTAGGATTGGACAACTGCGCTAGTTAACGCCATGAAATTCTCCTGTAGTTAGGAATGTGTGTTCACAATCTACCCAGTGAATTTGAGTAGAAAAGCATACAGCGCTATTATAAAATTGACAATTGGCATTTCTTTTCAAGTAAATATTTTGATTATTGTTACGTCAAGCACCAACACTGTCAAATTCTCTAAATTATCCTATGACTTAACTGTAAAATCAGATCTGATTTATTTGCTTATTTCCTCTCCATTAATGTCTCCCCTAATTAGTGGCGGAGAAATGATCGCTGAACCAGAGGAAATACTAGATCAGTCTCTGTAATACACAGCAGGATTTGTCAGGTTTCTCTGTCAGGCTTAATGTCACGGTGCCCCCCCCCCCCCCCCACACACACACACACACAAACAAGTACCCATTCTGTGTTTCCCAAATGCAGAGTCCATTCATCCGTACCCCTCCATACAGCCTGCCTGTGACTGTGAGAGGGTTAAGGCTTGTCAGTAGAAGGGTTTCTATCCTTGATTGTATCCCCTGGTGAGACAGAGATCTATCCTCTAACTCAACACTCTCTCCAAGATGCTCAATTAGTAGAGTAGATGCTGCTCTTTTCTGCGCCGTAAACCTCTTGATTTGGTTCCAATTATATTGGGAAATACTGTAAATGTCACGTCTTCGAATGCGCTCAATCTATCCGTTGTTGGTTTGTTGTTGAATTAAAAGTATTGGCCGTACTGGAGCTTTTACCAAAGCAGTCAAAACACAGTAGTGCACTGTAGGGGTGGGAATCGTTTGGTACCACGCGATTTAAATCGATTCTTTGAGTCACAAACTTTTATTTTACATTTGTGAATCAATGTGAATCGCTAGACTGAATCGCTATTCAAATTTGAATCTATTTTTTCCCCCACTCTTTGTGCACTTCATTTTAAATATACTGTATAGCTCTGGTCAGGGACTGATCTCCAATAGGGCAAGCAGGGCTTTGCAACCAAGAGGGCCTGGAGAGAGACCTTGTTAAATATAACTTGACCTTTCTCCCCTCCCCACAAACAAAAGGCTTCCGACATTAAAATGCTTTGCCTCCTGGCTCTCCGTAAACATGATCTGGTTCTGGTGTCGTTTTTGGTGTGTGTGCAATAGAGACCTCTACAAGTAATGCGAGCGCGCTCTGCGCGGTCATTTTTTTTTTTAGAAGGTAACCCTGGTGTTTCATGTCACAACACTGAAATGCGGGCAATTCCCATAGCTAAAGTCTGCAAAAATGCGGACGAATGAAAAGTGTGCATAAAGGGCTCAAAATGACAACCAAGAGGGCCTGGAGAGAGACCTTGTTAAATATCACTTGACCTTGCTCTCTCCCCCCCCCCCCCCCCCACACACACACAAATGGCCTTTCTTATCCATCCGAGTGGTTTAGACGCAGCCAGACCAGGGCTGTTCGAGAAGGTGCCTTTCACATTGTGTGTCCTGAGGAAATTAGCTGATGGATTTTTCTAAGCTGGGTGGTTTTAAGTTAGCAAAAACAATGAGTCAGTGGATCAACTCTGTGCACCGATTTGGTTTCCCTGATGAATTCCCAATCCCTTCTATTGAATGTGGATTTGGTTTTTGTGGCTCTTAACGGCTCCCTCTGCTCTTCTTCAGCATTGATGGTGATTGTGAAGTGGATAATAGCGCATATTATGGTCTGTTCTATTCAACTCAACCTCTTCTGATCCCATACCCTTTAAACTCAACACACCTCAACCGTAACCTGATGAGTTTGTGCACCGTCCTGTCCTCTGCACATACGGTACTGTAGCTGCAGTCCACGCTGTGGTAATACCAGCCTTAATACTTCCATCACATCCTTCTGACCTTTGTCAGTCTCTCGTCTCATTCGGAGGAAGATGAGAGGAGTCTGCTCTGAGTCTGTCTGGTCATGCCTCACTAAGCACCGATACATTCTGATGGGACTTTTAGTGGTGTTTCATTGCCAGGTGGGTCATGGTGACAAAAGTGTTTAATTCACACACCCGTTTGTCCAATGACAGACAGGTCATGGATTGGTTGAAAATGTTTTTTGGGGCATTTTGGGTTGACACAAAGGTGAAGCCAATTAATAATTGTAGTGTCCATGGTAGACAAAATGGTATTGCATGATTGGAGGGGTGCCATTTTAGCTCTCCTGTCAGTCCTCACTTAATGGACACCCTGAAAAATCTGGAAAGCAGAGGATAAATTATAATACACAAGGCAAACATCGAAATTAGCTTGGTTTAGTTGTCAAATATTTATTTTAGCAATTGATCTATTCCTTCAACATTCCAGCATTTCCGTCTCCTAAATCCAATATGTGGATCAACAGACTTAGCACATCACTGTATGTTCTGCCAATACTATTTGATAAAACTACATAAAACCAAAACGCTCTTTGAAGAAATTGTTCAAGTGTGTTCAAAGTGTTCGTGACTGAATGGCACACGTGAATTTTTACTTTCACTCCGGTTCATGGATTTCATTGGGATGACTGTGTGTGCAGTCAAATCCATGTCAGTACAAGGCTGGTCCCCTTGTGTACCAGCCGATGTGTAAACATGGCCAGCATGCTAACTTGCATCAAGCTTGAAGGTCAAGGAATACGATTCAGTGTTTCCCACAGAATTAGATTATATTTGTGGTGGTAGGCAGGGGCGGAGCCAGGCATTGTAAACATTAGGAGCTTAGCCTAAACCTAGGTTCTAGTATTGTTTTTGATGTGAGTGTAATAGAGACCTCTACAAGTAATGTGAGCGTGCTTTTCGCGCTCAATTATTCTTTTGGAAGGTAACCCTGGTGTTTCACGTCACAACACTGAATTGCGGGCAATTCCCTTAGCGTACGAACGAAAAGTACGAACGAAAAGGGTGCCTTACCAAAAGGACTGCATAGTACAAACAGAAAATGTTAAATAGGCAGACATATTCTGGTAATCAGGTTTTGTAAATTTTGTGCTTAACAATTAATTAATTAAATAATAATTATATATAATTAATTAAATAAATTAATTGCATTTATTGTTATTACGATTTTGACCAATGGGTTATACTGTTCTTCTGGACAGCTTTGTTTGATAAACTGCAGATGACAGCCAGTCTGTAATGAAACCTGCTCTGATGCTTATTACTTGCTAGCTTAGCTGTATTTTCTCACAGACTAGGCTATGTATTCAGCCACTAGAGGCGACAAAAAGGAAATCAATGTTTTTGCACTTGTAAACAATTGTAGCCAGCCTGTCTTACTTGAATGACATATGGAGAAGTAATCCAGTTGCACCTTTTCATCTGTCACCAAGCAACCACAACACAATTTAATTAAGCGTCCAAGTCTTCACATTACTGTCCCTTTTAATGAATGAACAGATGGTTGAAAACTGACTCAATTATAGTGAGGACTCGAGGACTCTAGCATCAATCACATCCTCACCACCATTACCAGCATACCCAGCACCAGACCCGTTCGTAAACCAATGACGCTTACACTGTCATCTAGAATACCCAAGTGATTAAAAATAGACTAGTGTTCTTGTAATCTACATTACAAACAGTTTAATGCACACTCAGTAGGTTCTCCCCGCAATCTCATGCAAATGACACCTCGTTGGCAGCACCTTGACATGTCTGCCTTGTCAGAACTGTAGTTGGAGAGCAAGAATGAGCTGCTTTTTCTGGTCTATTTTGGTAGAGGGATGCGTATCAGAATTTCCTCCCCCAGACTTCAGTTTTCACTACTGCGTAGGTGGCACGTTTGTGTGTGTGTGTGCGTGTGCATGTGTATGGTGTGTGTGCATATATTGTGTGTGTGACTCAACCATGTTAGCCATTTCTCAATAGTCTGCCTTCTTCCTGAGGTGAGTGTCACTGTGTGTTAAACTGTGAGCATCATATTACCCTGAGCAGTGCGTTGGTGTGTGTTATGGAGTTAAGTCATTTTTGCCAGGAATAAGCCCTCTACAATAGCCCACAACACAAGCTTTAAACCTGCTGCTAAGTTGGCAACATGCTTACTACATTGACTATATCCAATAGGCCATACACACATATATGTTACAGAACACAGAAACCAAGAACTTAATCATACTAGAACACCAGTGTTTCCCACACATAGACTAATTTGTGGCGGTGCGCCACAGAATCAACACCGGCCGCCACACATTGCGTTTCGTAAACATTTTTTTTTATCGCTATTTAGGTAAAAACACGCAGCGTATTCGTTCAGCTGCATTTCCTTTCCCTGCTCTCCCTCCGTCTCTTTCACGCACGCGTCTTTCTCACATACACACACAGTCACTACGTCAGCACACGTTAGCAACGATGCATACGCCGTTCTAGTGAGACCGACAGCTACATCAGCGAGCCTTCAGCATTAGTGCCGTAGCTAAAGGTCTAGGAAAGTTGAGGCTACTTTTCGCTAGGTACCGACGGACATGTCTTAATCGAAGGTTCCCCTTCGTTGTTTTGGTGAGAAGTTTCAAGAGCTAGCTACTTACCCGGCGTCATGGAGCCGACCAGTTAAATAGTTATTTAGCACCCTGTATGCAGCGTCGCTACCTGCATATACAGAAATTATTTGTTTGTTGTTGTTGATTGATTTTGTGAATTATTTCGACCCCCCCCCCCGGTCTGACATGAAACAACACCCCCCCCCCCCCCCCCCCCCCCCCCCGCCACATATAGCTTTCTAATCTGTGGGAAACACTGAACACACAAACTAAAACAGGAGTCAGGTGGCTAAACGGTTTGGGAATCAGGCGAGTAATCAGAAGGTTGCTGGTTCAATTACCGGCCGTGCCAAATGACGTTGTTTCCTTGGGCAAGGCACTTCAGCCTACTGGCCTCGGGGCAGTAGGGTGAAGTGCTTACTGTAAGTCGCTCTGAATAAAAGCGTTTGCTAAATGATTAAATATAAATGTAAAACATATTATCCTTAGCTGACCGATCCTTTGAGCTAAAACTATTCCACTAACAGGTGAATCTTAGTTGGACACGTTGCTCTGTTTTCTTTTAAAGGGCAGTTGGAATTCCGTTCTCACATCCTTTATTGGTTTGAAGTACGCAGATGATGAAGAGCAGGGCAGGTATTGTCCCTGGGAAAAGGCAGGGCAGTGTTGGTCAGAGAGCTGACAAGATGACTCACAAAGGAATGCCTCACAGCCATCTTCCATTGTCGAGAAGAACCAAGGAATTCTGGGAAGGAAGTTTTTGTCCATAATGGCTGAAAATAACTTCTGCACTGATAAATATATATTACAGTGCTGTATTGCATGAGTCAATGGCTGGTGTTAAATTAACCGAACTGGCAGTTGACGATTTTGTGATACATCATAGAGAAGCAGCTGGTTTAACTGGCTGGTACAGTGTCTCTCATGCATGTCATATTCACATACTGGAAAGAACATTCAGTTGGTGGCTTACAGATGTGAATTGTGGTTATCCATATGATACAGGATTCTTCACCTCTCCCAAGCAAAAATAAGATATTACAACTGCCCAGTACCACGGTTAGGTGTACATTTTTCTGACCAATCTGGTTGCAGCTGCATGCTTGATCCAGCCTGGCAAAGTATCAAGTAACAAACACATTAGCACTATTTCTGTTTTTTTTTCTAGTATGTGTACAATGGTCAGTTTACTCTGGGACATGAGGGAGACCATGACATGGCATTTTGATGTAACCTTTCTTTGAGTAACACATCCTGATGCCGAGGGCTAGTTGTGTTCTACCGACGACATCATAGAGGGCTAGTTGTGTTCTACTGACGACATCATAGAGGGCTAGTTGTGTTCTACCGACGACATCATAGAGGGCTAGTTGTGTTCTACTGACACGATAGAGGGCTAGTTGTGTTCTACTGACAACATCATGGAGGGCTAGTTGTGTTCTACTGACAACATCATAGAGGAGTATTTGTGTTCTACCGACGACATCATAGAGGGGTAGTTGTGTTCTACCGACGACATCATAGAGGTGTAGTTGTGTTCTACCGACGACATCATAGAGGGGTAGTTGTGTTCTACCGACGACATCATAGAGGGCTGGTTGTGTTCTACTGATGACATCAGAGACGCATATGTCACAAAAAGAAGGCTAGGGAGGACTGAAGCGACCCCAGTTTTAAATGTGTAATGTCAGCCACAACAAGTCCAAACAAACCATTATCTGTTAAATAAATAGATCTGTTTTAATTCAGATTTGCAATACTATATAACTTAACCATATAACTATATAAATATATGTATATAACATATTTCAGTGTTTTGAAGACATGAACATAAATTAGCACAGTTTATGAAACATTCATGGTCCATTAGTTTATGGTGAAATAATTATCAGCCTTAAAGTTGCAGAGCACACAGGAAATGTGATAACATCACTGTTCAGATTTCCAAAGCAGTTCATGATTAAAATTCAAGATTCAAGGTAAAAAAAACAGGATATTTCCTGCATTAGTTAGGACATTAAAGTTTCTTACGCTATGTTTGCATTCACCTGAACATTTTATATTGTTATATATATATATATATATATATATATATAACTATTGACGTTAATGCATCGTGATTCCGTTTGTGGGGATATGTTAGGCGCCTGACTGCCGTTTTTGACATAAATGACTGTGAAAGGCTCTGCTGCGCTGCACCATGACGCTTGCACCATGACGCTGGGCTGTTTGTGCCAGGGGGTTCACTGTGTCTGCAAATATATTGCAGGGCCTTGATCATACACAGACTATTTCATCTGCAAGCTGAACTAAAATAAGAGAAAATATGTAGCATCTAAGTTTAGGTGTGTGCGTGTTTTGTTTTTTTTTATACCAAAAGGGCCGAGTAGGCGATTTGAGAAAGAGATCACATGAGTTACTGGGGTTGGTTTTCTGTGTTATTTTTGGAACATCGTTCTGAATTCCCTGTCCGTGTGGATGAGCCTCTCACCTCACGCAGCCCCTCGCGGGGGATGCGAAGCGGGGCGAGGGCGGGCGGCGTTTCATCAGCCCGTCTGGGGTATCTGGGACTCCCTTCTAATTGGGAAGATCCATTCAGACCCCCGGAGAGGGGGGAGCTGTGTGAAGTCAGCTGCACCTCTCTCTTCTCCCCCCCTTCCCCCCCCCCCCCCCCCACTCGATCTTTCGTCTTCTCCCCTTCCGTACGTGCTGGTGCTAAATCACAGAAGCGGTATGCAGGGTATTCGCTGGTGCTGCCAGTCTGCATCATCCTGACTCCCTGCCACCCACCTGATAAGTTGGCCTTGATGAGGATGATGAAGATGAAGCAGGTACGCACATCTGGTTCCTCTCTCCTCCACTGGGGAATTCATCTCAACGACACTTTGACTCTGCTTTCTCTCTGTAGTCCTTCATTAATGCAGTTCCCTGACAGTAGCCCCGTACAGATGCTCACTGTTTTCACGTCTGAATAACCAGTAGATTTGTTCCTAATACCCAATACTTTTGCATTGGGTTCTTTTTTGATAAGGAACACAGATGATCGACTCATAGGCTATCTCACAATATGATTTTTCATTACGATCAGTGCTCTTCGCATGCCATAAAGGTTTTCCATTGAATTCTATGAAGCAATGGTCACCCCTACCATTGCACCCACACAATGGCAGAATGTGGGAGAAGAACGCAGAACCCATTGACCCTCATCCCAGATACTGTCTAAAACTTCTTGCGAGGCGATCATTACCAGTCTTCCTCAACGAAGACGTACAGTGCATGTCGAACCCCACTGTCACAGTAAGAGATGCATACACCCGCGAGGTTTCATCTTTCTAACTTTTCTTTTTCTCACAACCGTGCAATTATAAAGGTCCCTAACTATCAACCTGCTCTTATTGTGAAATGAAAGTGTTTGAGGGAAGCGCAGCGCTGTCATTGTTTCAGTTGGCCAGTGGTGGGTGGAACACTTTTTAAACAATTCCTTGAACTAATTAACTCTCTTCTATTGTGTCTTACCACCAAACTGGGAGTAATACCAGAGAGTGTAGGCTTTGACAGATGGTGCCCTTTGTTTCACAGTTAGGGCACATACTGAATATTTTAAAATCGCAAGAGGTTTTCATAGCGATAGCTTTAATTATAACAGTAGGTCTAAATATTTTACCGTAGGTGTACTTGTAAACAGATAGGCAGTTTTCCAGTTTTTCACACTACAAGAAATGCCAATATTTCTTTTTGTTCTTTTTTTTAAATGCCCCGCATTTATTTCAGTAAGGTCACAAACAGAATTAGCAAAAACTGAACATGTCCTACTTTAACAAAATAAATATACTTTCATGTTAAATAAGGCTTCATACTCTAACAGATGGTACTGTACAAGGAAATACTGGCCCCTGACTGCCCACTCTACCAACATCAGCTACATCTCCTCATGTGGATTTAACTTCTGTAGTAATATCACAGACACCATCAATACCAACTGAAAAGTGCAAATACTATCACATAAACAGCGTATGTCACTGAAAAACTAAATTACCCTCTTATGCATAATACATGAAATGGTACAGTACCATAAATATATACTTTAAAAAACAACAACAATATAATACTTCCAATACTAAGACAAGTGTCTATGGATCAACCTATAAAGCACATATACGATACCACTGTGCTGCCTTTTCAGTTGGGTGTTTTGAGGACAACTGTCAGTTCATCTAAAAGGCACTCAATTTTCAAAATGTCTGCCTTGTTGCTGCTGTACAGCACATGAACATTGCTGAGCCACTGGGTGCTAGCTATTCCCACCCATCTCATACTGGCAACTAACAGACACGCTACCCCCACACTGTCATCAATTTACTATATTAACTATTTCCAACTAGATTGAGCTGTTTTTCTTTAGTGATCCATGAGGTATATCAATACTATTTTAACCATATTCAATATATTTTGTCTCTGCAGCGAGACATTATTAAAATCTCCTTTCATGAATCATCTGACTACAAGTACAGAAACTCGCGGCACATGTCTGCTACAACTTTGACATGGATCCACCAAGAACCTGTACTTACCTGCAAATATTTCAGACAAAAAACGGTTCATCTTAAATTACTACCTCACTGTTTCGACAACATGTCACTAATAGGGCGACTGCCATGTCGCGGTAACAAAACACACAGCAGACATGGGCTTTCAACAAGGACAACAAGAAGCCTCAGGCCGTCAGATGACGTCGCCGTTACCAGGTTGGGTCTTGAAGGACACGTTCGAAGATGGACTCGCTGTGTCGCAATGTCTCCCGTCTCCAGGGTAACAGAGACAGCTCTCATTGGACGGGTTTGGGGACATCGCCCCGCCCCTTTTCCACCTTTCGGGGCGAGGAGGTAAGTGGGCTCCTCTTCAGAATCCGATTGGCCAGTTCGCTGCAGGTCTTCCTGTATTGGTGACGCAGGAGAGAGTAGACAAACGGGTCGCAAGCTGCCTTGCAATAAGCCAGACACTTGGAGGCCACGCCCCAATGAGGGTTGATGGGTCCAGGTGTGAAGAGCTCTACAATCCTGGTACGGCAGAAACACAGTAAGAGACATTAGGAAACTGAGCAGAAGAATGGACACAATGATCTGAGATGAGCTACTGGTTCTCAACTAGGGCTGCAACTAACGATTATTTTAGTAATCGATTAATCTGTCGATTCTTTTTTAGATTAATCGATGAATCGGATAAAAAAACAAAAAAGCATTAATTTCCAACACTTTATTCAAAAACAGAACTGACAGTGCAAATTCACAGTGCAAAACATCTTCAGAATGTGCACAAACAGTCAAACAATTTTGAAAGTTATTAATATTAGCGTGGATTTAATGCTATTTTCAGAGATGAGCAATTTCTTTGAGTTTTGTTTAAAACATTTTTGAAAATTGAAAGGTTGTGGAAGTAGGCCAGACTTTATTAGAATAATCTGGTGTATTTGTAAGATTTTTTGACACAATTTTGATTTGCGAGGATTAAGCTAGTTTCAATGATTACTTATTGAGTGGTGTAATAATCGTGCGACACAACGAATCGATAATGAAATTCGTTGCCAACGCTTTTAATAATCGGTTCGTTGTTGCAACCCTATTCTCAACCCTGGTCCGCAGGGAACCCCTGTTCTGCATATTTTAGATGTTTCTTGGCTCCAACACACCTGATTCAAATGCATGTTTGTCACCAGGCTTCTACAGAGCTAAATAATTACCCATTTATTTGAATCAGGTGTGTTGGAGCAGGGAAACATCTAAAACATGCAGGACAGGGGTTCCCTGAGGACCAGGGTTGAGAACCACTGAGCTAGGGTGAAATATATAATTAAACAACCCCATTGTGTCCCAAGGTAACTGTTTAATAAGTTTCGAAATGTCAACATTTCGCTTCGCTGAAATGCCATGGCCCTGATTCAGCGTGACTGTTGGGGGATGCGGATGAAAGGATGCCAACTTTGACATCACTACTGCATCCAGTTCTTTGGACATGATGATTGATAAATATCACGAGTTACATAACCACAACATCAGTGTTGGTATAGCAGTCATCAGAGCAGAGAAGATCAGAACCATTAAGGACAATGCCACCAATGGAATTCAATCTCAACATCAAATTATATTGCCATCACTACCACATCTTCTTGAAGGGCTCTCAGTCTCTCTCTGTCTCTCTCTTGCACGCGTGTGTTATTTTAAGCAGCACAGCTGAGGTCAAACTGTTGGAGCATCTTACTGGCTTTTGAGTCAATGATGCAGCCTCACCTCCCACCTCAGCCTCACCTCCCACCTCCCCTCTGTCTCACCTCCCACCTCCCCTCTCAGCCTCACCTCCCCTCTCGGATCATTCATATTAACTACATCATGTGGCACACTGGAGATGTGGCACATTGCCGACTCAATTTCAAGAGATATGGTGATCCAACTAAAGAACAGAAGGTCCACCAAGGTGAGAGGAGGTGTACAAAAAAAAAGAATTCTTAAAAAACAGCCTTGAAGCAAGGGGTGAGTTCAACAGGGGAGGGCTCGTCTCCCGTTTGTGTCTCACCTAGTGATGACGTAGGGGGCAAAGCACACCACGAAGGTGCCGATGAAAGTGCTGATCTTCTTGGTGGCTCTTTGCCTCCTCCTCCTCTGCTCGTCCAGACAGCGCTGGCGCACGCTGGGGGAGAACCAGAGTTTCATTATCACCCCAGGGACCAGAGTCAGGCACAATCACTAACGTCACTCAAGTAGAATGGAGGAGGGGGATGGAGGTGACTGCTTGCTTCAGCGGACACTAGCAGCATGGGTCAATAGAAGTCGATCAATTGGAAAAAATGCACTTTATTTAGACATATCTCAGCTATGTAGAACGGAGCCAATGTTTTAATGACTGGTCTGTGGTTGATTTCATAATCTTAATATGTATTGTTTTGCATGGACAATGAAATCTGGATGTTCAATCACAGCAGATTTATTGGGAATGGGAGATAATTAGGGGTCATCAGGCTGTATATCAGTGATATTTCTGGGAAGCATAATTAAAATTTCAGCTCATGAATATAAATATAGTGCTATTCATCAAGGTAATTGCAGCAATATCTTGGTGTCATTGAGAGAGAGTTTTACAGCTGAGATTGGGTAAACTGGTCCATAATAGCCTAGGGTTTCTGAAAGTAATCTACATTGTATTTACAGGGTTTAATTGTATTGTTCTTTTGTTACTACTTGATTAGTATTCTGTATTTGTCATCCTCCGGCTCTGAAACCACTGCTCTAAGGCGGGTACTCAACGTGTGGTCTTACCTTGGGTGAATGTCCACAAACAGCACTAACGTCTGCATAGTGATCTCATCTATGCGCTTACAGTGAAACCTTGCCACTTTCAGCACCTTCAGGTATGTGACACATAGCACGATTAGGGTCAGGAGAAAAGTGAGCGAGTGTAAAACCACCGTAAAGATGATAAACTGCGTCCGGGCGCCACTAGCCCTGTTACTGCAGAGCGTGCACGATGCGTAAAGGTGGTTGTATCCGACCCAGGACAGGCACGTGGCCACAGCAGAAAAGCAAAGTGAATGTATCCACGTGTACCCCAGGGCTATCACTGCGTCCCGGTGCCTTATCCTAGAATGGTAGTTTAGCGGGAAAACCACGGCCACCCATCTATCTATACTCAAAGCTGCCATACTCAGCATCGAGTTTGTGGTGAGGAAGGTGTCAACGAAGCCCACTACTTGACAGAATCCCCGTGCACCGGGATGTCCCTTGTTGATTAGCCCGACCAAAGTAAGTGGCATGTTGAACACAGTTAGCAACAAGTTGCAAAACGTCAGGTTAAGGATGAAAAGCCCCGGAACCTGTTTCCTAATCTCAGGACTGTACAGAAAGCCGATTAACACCGCGATGTTTGACAGCAAAGACACTACGATGATGGCCACTACAAACGCGGAGATGGTTATGTCCACTATGTGCATGGTGCGTGCGTCCCGCTCAAAAATCCGGAATAATAATTATATTCCCCGTCCTGACACGAATTGGCATTATGCACTAGTATGCAAGGTCCAACACAATATCCAGGACAATGTTGGGCTACTCGAGTAACCGAAGGTCTCTGTCATTTGTCATGGGACTCCGGCGGTTTTTTAACAGACAGTATACTACAGACCAGCCTATGATAATAACACGGAAGATGCTAATCCGATTTGATGTGCCTCCCGTAGTGTTTTCAAGTATTCCTTTTGCCACTGCTCACGAAAGGATATCGTGCGCAATTGCGCAGTGAATTGATGGGCAGCTGTGCAAACTCGCGGCACATGTCTTATAGTCTCTCCGAGGGGGTTTAATCGCATAAGCACACGTATCACCCCGTTCTCACACTTCGACCGACATTTGCATTCCAAATGAAGACAAAAATAGATTTCTCCAAAATAGAAGCAGACGTTGGTGGATTCACATGCACGCAGCTGGAGACTACAGTGATTTTACCGACGCGGTGATGATTTCACAAGCTTCTATTTTAGTAGCTACCACGTAATGAATAGTGTACAGTGCTCTCTCTAAGGAAACACTGCAAACACTTCTCTCTAAGGAAGTCCCGCGTTACTACGTCATACAGAATCAATCAAAGGATGTGTGGTAGGCTATTGTACGTTTGGAACTACAATTCTTTGCCTCCACCGATTATTTTAATGCGAGACTAAAAGTAACCTTGCATTATCCTAGAAACTAATTGTATCACACCCTCGTGCAAAACTGTTGACCGTTAATATGAAGTCATATTATTGTTGCCTTTGGTAGAAAACAACACACAAGCACATCATCTGTTAGATTGTAATGATTTACATTTAGTCATTTAGCAGACGCGCTTATCCAGAGCGATTTACAGTAAGTACAGGGACATTCCCCCCGAGGCAAGTAGGGTGAAGTGCCTTGCCCAAAGACACAACGTCATTTGGCAAGGCGGGGAATTGGCGGGCAACCTTCTGATTACTAGCCCAACTCCTTCACCGCTCAGCCACCTGACTCCCAGTTTTCTACTCGGTCCAATGTGAGAGGAGCTGCTCTGCACGACAGGTGATGGAGGGAGGGGGGGGGGCAGATGGTGGTGACAGAGAGGAAGGCAATGACACTTTCCTATTTATGGTGACAGAGGTGGAGCATCTTCATCAAGAAGCTATCCATGGAAGCTGAGCGTCTTGGTTTGTTTGACTCTGTAGACTTAAGATGATTGTTTTGTGACTGTGGGCCGACAGATGGTTTGAACAGATCCTCTGCGTATATGTGCATACGTATAGAGTGTGTGTGTGTGCTGACCTCGTGTTCACGGTTCCTATACTGTAGTAGCTGCTCCATGCAGGGCCCAGGGGAATGACGGTAGGTTTAAAAGGAGAAGAAACATGCATAATGTTTTGGAACTGTAATCTTTTTATAGACGACTGAATCACTAGTGACATTAATGGGCTGCGATTCTATGGTTCTTTCCATTTTTAATTTAATCCTGGGGTTGAGCTCACCAGGACCCTTTGTCTTATTACCACTGTCGGTCACACAACGCATGCAGAACCTGCTGTTAGAAAGTTCAATTAACATGCTCTATGAGAAAGGACGGAAGAGTAAAAAAAATAAAACCCTGATACTTTGAATTACTCATCAGATTAGTTTCTCGGCCCCAAATTAAAATCATTGATATCATCTGTTGTAATTAATTGAAAAGGATTTCTCCACTGCCAGAGACAAGGAAAATCACAGTGTTTTTGTGACACGTTCGGTGGGAAGCCTGGAAGGATGGTGGTGAATGGCAATAGTGAGGCACTTCACAAGGTGGCTGAAGTGTCTGATGAATCCCACGAGGCAATGATGAGCTCACCCACTCTTCTAGATCTTTGCCCAAATATCATTGGTCACCACAGCTCCAGCTATGACAAGATCGATTGTCAGATCTCACGAATGCCGAAACGCCGTACGAAGCTTGAAGACAGCTATCTATATCCGACACCTTTTGTTTACACTCATTAAGCTTCATGTGTGTTGGAGCTGCACTTGCAATACAGGTAGAACTCGAGGAAGCCGTAGACACTAAGTGCATAGTTTAGGTGATGCTGAAGCCTCAAGACACATGCAACATTTAATTGGACCTCTTTGTGCACCTCCTGCTCCAGATTACAGGCCAGAGAGGTCTGCATGGCTGACTGTGACACAGGCAGTCCTGCCAGCCATAATCACCACTCCCAATCTGCTTTGATGTCTCTTCTCTGGTAATGACCATGACATTACAGTATCTACGGGCATGGCAGTGAGACACAGGCATCTTTTGAAGATAGAACGAGAAGTGTTAATGAGAGAGCATAGTGGTGGATGGCAGCAAGCGAGGTTATGAAGCCGTGTGTGTCGGGGAGGGAGAAGGTGTCTGCAGTGTTCAACAATAATAATAGTTACATAGATGCTCATGCTCAAGTCATGATGCTATCTACATTTCTCTCTGTAAAACCTCGATTTTACAGTTGTCTTTTCCATGCGTGTTTGTTTGTGTGTGTGTGTGTGTACTGGTGAAGGGTGAGTCATGTTGATAGCAGGATGAACACGCCTGGCCAGCCATATAGCCTCAACTGCACAATTTCAGATGCTGTCCTTTCACATTAGTCTTGGTTTGATTGTGCTTGGACAAGCTTCTCTATTCTGCAGGCAAAACGCCCCATACACCATACATGTCCTATCTCTCGTGCTCGCGTTTTCATTCAGACTCTATCTCTCAATATGTTGACGGCTTTCCCAAATAGTACATTTTGTTTTACTATAACAGTTGGCCAAAAGATAATTCAAAATAAATCCATGTTATACCGTATATCCGTGTGTGTGTGTAAGTATACATATGTATGTACACGTGTGTGTATATGAGGCATGTATCTTTAAGTCCTGGGAGTAGAGGGCTGTTGCTGCAGTGAGCTAACCCTCTTCTCGTGGGGTGGATGCAGGAGAACAGGACTGAAGCAGCCCCCTGGTGCAGCTGCTCCACATTCACATCTGCTGTCTTCCTGGATGGTGTATGCATGCGTGTGGGGGGGTGACTGGGGGGGGGGGGGGGTTGGGTGTGTGTGTCTGTTGGGGGGGAGGGGGGGGGGGGAGTAGGCGGAGGGGGTTGTGCGTGTGTGTGTGTGTGAGCATGTCTACAGTATCACATCCAAGATCTAAACAGCAATCCACAGGCCCAGCTGCAGGAGGTGCAGTGAATCACAATGTAAACAAAACCACCTGACTTCCTCAGAAGGAGCAGACGGCCTCCTGGAACGCTTTCACACACACAGAAGGCTCGGTGTGAAGGGACTCACACCAGGCATCTCAGACAGCCATGATGAACAATCTAGGTTTCCATCAACATGTCCAACAACTGGCAGGATGATGTATTTGGAGGTGAGGCTGTGGTTGTTTCTTTTTTTCCCTTCTTCTCGTCCTCGTTTCTCCTCTGATCTCCCTTTCGAATAGACAGATCTGAAATGTAGGGTGGTTCCCTGCCCTAACCGTAACCGCCCAAACGTTTTCGAGAGACGTCAGAACAGGTCAGAAAGGTTGTTTTCACCCAGCCTGCCCAAGCCAGTGATTTAGAATGGGGGCCGACTCGCAGTTGTGGTTCAACAATGCGCCAGTTTTAAAAGACTAGGCAGTCGTGAAACCAGGTCTGACCGGATCTCTGGCTGACTCACCCCTGCCTCGCCTGCCACTTCCAGAGATGGTTGACGGCGGAAGGAACGGCCCAATCACGATGTGAGGATGAGCACACCTCCTCGTCTTGTCTGCTCAGAGATGTGTGTTGTCAGACTCACGCCCACTCTGTCTGAAGAAGTGGGTGGTAGACTGACATCCAGAGACGACCGAACACACCAGTCTCTGCTCCAACGCTGCTGGGAAGATTGTACACTATGAAATCCGTTCACTGTAAGATTATATTAGAGTTGCATTCTACAACTGTACAGGTCTAGAGGAAATCGTTTCATTTCATTCACTTTATATGAATCTTGTGTGCTGTTGAAAACGGTGTGGCAGAAATGAACGACAGCATATATGGAAGCAAATCTGTGACAATGTTTAGAATTTAAAAAGTTATTGGATACTAACACCAGCAAATTTTTTTGTTTTTAAATTCACCTCTTAAAAATGTAAAGATGTAAAGAAATGTTTCAATGTAAAGAAAAAAATCTGATCCAAAAAATTAAGGTTCGGAAATTCATGCGCTCAAATTTAATTATTTTTTATTTTATTCAAGCTTCTGAATTTCAAATAGAACAAACTCGGACTGAAAAAAAAACATCCAGGATACCAAGAATAGGTGAGTCAATCGAGCCTGAATGCAATCGAACCATCTGACTTCTCTTAGAAGGGTCCAACTGCACACCTCGCTCAGGCAGTCATACATGCAAATCAGTCATCCAATCACAGCCTGGGGTCTGAGTGGTCCAGTCTGAGGCAAGCAATACCTTGGTATCCCAGATGTTTCAATCTGATTTTTTTCAGCTCCAATTCTTTCGGCTCGATTTTTGTTCCATTTGAATTTCAGAAGCTCAAATGTAACAATTAGGGTGTGAAATGTTCTTTTTCTTTGGGGTTTGAATTTGAGCAACCTGAATTTACGAAGCTTGAATTTTTGGATCAGATTTTCGTTTTTTATTTTGAAATAAATTCTTATTTAGATTTCAAGGAGGTGAATTTCGTGACCTGGACAATTCTTTCACATATTTGTGAAAAGTGTTGGTGTGATCTTCCCATATTTTTGCTATTCTCTGCTTCAGAAGAAGATTTTCTACTCGGTGCCGTAATAAATGGCGCTGTGTCGCTCTCTAGTGACAGAAAACACTCACTCAAATAGGAGTATCTGGGAATTACTGTAAGTAACTGGCGGAGAGAGGTTAAAATAATGCTGTAGTCAAAACTCAGACTTGACAAATATCCCTGACTGTATCCCAGATTGACACACCCCTCTACAGGTGTGTGATTGGGTCAATCCTGTCAAGTGAGGGCAAATCACAAAACGAGGTGGACAACGAAGGAGGGAAGACATTTACTGCAACACCACCATTTATTTACAAAGGCTGGTACTAACATTCTTTAACCAGTAGAGGGCACTCTCTGCTTTGCTAATGGCAACATCCTGCTACTTTCTGGGTTGTATTTTGACCCATCAACATCCACCAGCGTCCTTCATTGAAATAGCATAACCAGTCCTTCGAAATGAACTGGGGCACCGCCCCAGGCCTGTTATCAAACCAGTGTTGGCTGGTCTGTAAAACACTGTTAGGTAAACCCTCTCATAAGCTCATAAACAACTCCAAACCAGTGTTGGCTGGTCTGTAAAACACTGTTAGGTAAACCCTCTCATAAGCTCATAAACAACTCCAAAAGTATTGTTCTGTGAAAAGCCCTGAAGCTGTTTAAAAACACCGAAAGTTGAGCAAAACTTCCTGACCCACATCTCTGGGGGCGGTCGACACTCATTACTCTGCAAAAACAAAAGTAGTCTTTGCAGTGTTACAATTCAAGGTGAGGCAGGCAGAGACAGTACTGAAAGGTTTAGCATAGCTAGAAGCCCCTGCCTCTCTTTTGTTCCTGGTGAACCATAGAATCTCTCTCTCTGACATTCACTCAGAGACATATCTCTCTGCAGCATTTAGGGTCACAACAGTGATATCCATGGCTCGCTCTCCTTCACAAACGACCTGTTTAGCGTTCCGCCTCCGGCGGTAAATAGATAGCTAGGCTTTTATACCCTGTGACTGGATGTATTAGCAGGTAATGTCCTTAAAGAGGATTAAAGGTTGGGGGAGAAGGGAGGAGAGGAGAGGTAGTGAAGGGACCGGAGGGATATGCAGCAGTAAATAGGCAAGTGATAGCAGTGAGGAGGAGAGGGGAGAGCTTATAAGGACTGCCTCAGGCTACTCACTGGGATTAGCAGCCACCATGGAGTCTGTGGTATCTTGTGGGCCGTGACTTCCAGTCTTGTGTGTGTGTGTGTGTACAATTTATAATGAAAGCAGAAGGAAGAGATGGAGAATTGTGGGGTATCAAAGTCTTGGAATCTTTAAATGAATGTCAGTCTCTTAGTTCAATGTGACATTTTACAGTAATTCACAGTTGAAAAACGGATGTTTTAGGGCAATAGAGTAGAATTGACTGGAAATATGTGAATGGTTAACATGCATTACTTTGCATAAACTAAAACAGACAGACAAACAGGACAGACAAACAAGACAGACAAACAGGACAGACAGACAAACAGGACAGACAGAATTTCTCAATGGACAATGAATACAATCCTCACTAACTGCATTGGGTTAAGAAACAATGGTTTAGGTTGTCTTGCATGTTGGACCATTTAACAAAGAATTCATTTGGGGGGGTGTAAAATGCTGCTGGCAGGACAAACATATGATCCTGTTTACAGAACACACCCATTAGAGGGCTTTTCTCTTTAACATGCATTCCTGATACGTCTGTGTGTGTGTTTCTGCTGCTTTATATTTGTTTCCATAAGGCCCTTGAGGTGAAAAGATGTATTTGACACCGTGTGTCATGGTCCTCCTATCTTCCTGTTACCTGTCGGGTAACTCGGGTCCAGACTCGAGGCTTTCTCCCCACTAAGCTGTTTTTAGGGATTGGATCAGAAAAGCATAAATGCCTCTGAGTTTGAATGGGTCACTGCAGTTGGAAAGGAGTCAAGTGGAGGGTAAGCACCTGTGATGCCTGACCTTTACCGAGGGAGAGGAGGTGGATGGAATAGGTCCCTTTCAAAGTTGTAATTTCAGCACAATGTTGGAAACGTTTCTTGGTGAAGGAAATCATTCAACCAAGCTAATGTGGCCAGCCATAATAACAGGAGCATGAATGTAAATTAAGACATGGTTATTTTTTTTCCCCCCTCTATGGAACTACACAAAAATAACAGGGTTATCCTGAAGTCTTTGAAGTTCCGTCGAGATTCTATCAGGTGTGATGATGCACTTTCAGAAGAAGATAGAGCTTAGCAGGCTGCAGTGTCACATCCTCACATTCAGGTACTGTAGGTGCAGGAGCTATGAAAGAGGTTTTGTAAGGTACTTCACGCTCCATGGCCAATTGACTTCTTTTCCCATTAATCAAATGCACTGTTTACCTAATCTTTCATAGCATTTCAAAACCATTAAAACTAAGGAGATTAGCCTAGTGTTTCTGAAGGTATACATTTACCTCAAGTAATGTGTCTCTGTTACTACCCCCCAACCTCTCTCTCTCTCTCGCTCGCTCGCTCTCTCTCTCTCGCTCTCTCTCTTGCTCTCTCTCTCTCTCTTGCTCGCTCTCTCTCTCTCTCTCTCCTCAACTAACTCAGTCTCTCCCTCCCTCTCCGTTTTCTCCTCCAGAGGATTAGTTTCTGCATGAACTGAACTCTTAAAAGTGCAACCACATCTCGCCACCAGGCAGTCTTCCGCTCCACCTGGAATAAATACAGTATTATTGTCCGATTAAGGCAGATTAAGAAAATGGAAAAGGAGTAGATCTGAAATTGGGTTTAATGCAGCTCTTATCGGAATTCTTGACTGCTTGAAGAGTGGACACTTGTGTGTTTGAGCAGGAAGTGGGTGCGGGTCGAGAGGCTTCGTGACTGGGGGAGTTCAGTGATATCTTACTGTAGGGCTAAATGAGGAAATGGTGAATTGAGTTGCACTTAAAACCTCCCTTTGTAAAACAAGAGTGCTTGCAAAGTGTACTCGCAAGCCAGAACAGTTGGACTGGATTTGCAGTTGGGGCTATCGGTTTCAGGTAGCACACACTGAGACCTGTGCTGTTCTGATCGGGCAGAGAAAAGCAACAAAAAAAAACCTGTTACTGGTGTTCTTTCAGTATCTCCACAAACAAATAGGCTACACTCCGTTGATCTGGACTGTTATTGTCATACTGTTGTCTGTCTATCTACAATATTAGTTTGGGTACTGGTTTTTGGACAGATTTTACTTGAATATGAAGTACCCATCGTCTATACCACATAGTGAATCTAAGTGAATGACCGTGTTCTTTGCAAGTCTGTAGTTTACTTCAAATAGTACACACACACACACCACACACACATGTTGATGGAGTGGCTCCCCATGACTTGGGGTTAATCTGTGTTCGGTTGTCCCATCCGGTTGATTCATTTCTCCCCCGGGCCACGCTGATATGGGAAATGAACCGGTGGGAGGCTCTTTTCAACAGGCGCTTATTGACCTGAGAAGGTAGTCCTTTACTGCTAGTGGAGGTGATGGGGAGATCCTAAGAGACGCACTGTCAGAGGAAAGTTTCAACAGGAAGGCTGTTGTAACTGAAACTCTGTTCCTGAAGACACGTTTGTGTGCCCTGTCCAATTTCTATTGGAAGGTTTCTTCAAACATGATCTGGACGCAATGCTCTCGGACCATTTGATGGTGAGATAGCGAAGGACTCCAGAACCATAATACCTGAACGGATCATCAAAGCCCTGTCATTACAGCGGGAGGTAGCACGAGAACAGAGCGGCTTAAAACAAATAAGAAGTTTTTTTTCCCCCAGGTCGGTTTTGACTTGCCAAGGAGTTGACTGTACGTGGAGATGAAAGGCCCAGGGTTTAATTGGAAATGATAACCTGCTGACTGAGGGGGTCTGTCCGCACAGCGGCCCTGGCTGTCCCACTGCCAGTACTGCAACAATATCCACAGGGAGATTGGCAGATAGACAGTGCTGTCAGCAACCCCAAGCTGCCTCTCAACCCCACACAGGACCGCCACTTGTGTGGAGGCTGTGGGCTATGGAAGCTGGGGAGGGGGGCACACACACACACACACATGCGCACACACACACACACACATGCGTACACATACACACACACGCAGGCCAAGGGCCAGGGTAAGACAAGGCTACAATAGGACCTCAGTCGGGCCGTGGTAGAGATTTGCTGCTTCTCGAGACTGTGCTTCTGGAAATGGAGGTTGATATCAACATTTGTATTGGTGTGGGTGTGTATGGGGTGTGTGTGTTTGGGTGTGTCTGAGAGAGGGAGTGAGTTTGTGTGATGAAAAGGGGCCCCATGAATCCAGTGCTCAGGGCATCACAGCAGTTCAACATGATCCTAGACATCAAAGCCACTTAAATATTTTTCATTCTTGGGGCCGCAATAAGCAGCACGATGTGACAGACACACAAAAGGCCCTCAGTTTCCTCTTGGCCCCTGCCGTGGTGTTGACATGAGTAGAAATTAAGTTATCACCCCTTTTTAAAGTCCAGACGGCTGTCAGACATGCTCCAATGACAGGGGGGGGGGGGGGGGGGGGGGGGTAGGACGGAGAGTTCTGGAAGGCCTTGTAGCACAGGGCCCTCTGAATACAGTACTTCATTTGACATTTTCTCATTTGAGACATAGTTTACAAACTGAGGCATCTTCTTGTGTCATTGCTCAACATTTGGTTTAGGTGTTGGATTGGAAGGATGTATTTTTATAGCCTGTTGTCATGTAGTCTGTACACTTTGACTGATATGACCGGGAGCATTCCTAAACAAAAACTTTAACCCTCGGCAACATGAAGAGAAGGCTTTCCTTATATGGAACAGAAAAAAAGGAAAGTCTACTTCCATAACCTGTTGGGTGGCACACATACAAACACACACACACACACACAAACACACACACACATTTGACATGACCCCATCAAGGGTGCGCCCCGTTCTAAGTCGTTCCCCCAGAAACTGAAACTCAAGAGGATCCTGTTATAAGGGGGAGTCGCTCACCATCACCATCAGAAAGCCACCATTTAATTACGACACACAGGAAATTACCTCGAGAATGGGCCCGGTCTTGATAAGAGCTCAGAGCCCGCGGGATGACAGCCGTAGAAACCTGAGACGACCTATCACAGAGAGAAGGGCCCCCAAGTCTGGGCGCCTCGCAATCTGATTGGCCTGTCATCTCCAGGTCATAATTAATATATTTATCAAATTAATTACTGAAAAGAAAATCTCAACGTCATCATTGGAGGCTTTGGCCGGAGGGGTGGGTTTGCCCTACCCCCCACCCCCCCTGGGGAACACTGGCCAGATTCATAGGGAGGCAGGATTGGCTTGGGGCTAATAAGGGTGCTGTCAGTTTAATGGCTTTGGGGGTGGAGCGAGGCAGGAGGGGTGGTGGGGGGGGGGGGGGGCAATTGGGACAACTCTATGGGAAGCCATGACAGACAAATTGCCTCTTCGATGCTGAATGCAACAAAAGTTAGAGGAAGAAAAGAAATATGTTACTGTTTGGTGACAAGCACAACCACAGGCCTGTGACTGAAGTTTGAGGTTGTCACTGAACCGCTGCAATGAACAGTCGCAGTACGGTGTGCACCTGTGAAAGGCCGTTGACCTGGAAAGAACAAATAATTCTGCTAATGAATCTGTTAGAAAATTTTTTTTATTTCATACCACGTACGAATGCAAGATTCCGAGTTTGTTTACATGGATTTCAGAATTTCTCAGCGTAGACAGTGTGCCTGTTCTCCATGTGCAGCTGTTGTCATTCTAACCTCCAGGAGGTAGGGGGCAGTGTTCTGCTGCACTGCTCTGCAGGCCTGTTCACACATTCCAACCCTGCATTCAAAATGGCACACTGCTACATCAGACCGATATTTAGCATGTCCTGTCACACGGTATGTCTGATACAAAATGCCACGTTAAAATACAGAATTACACATGGCTAATGATATCTTGCTACAGTGTGCATGCCATTCTGCTATTTCTAGCCATTCTGGCCACCAGCCCCGTCAGCAGTGGAAGAAGCGTCATCCACAGAGTGCCATCGCTGTCAGTTAATCTTTTAAGGATACATGTGGTTGGATGTCAGTTGTGGTTATTGTGACAAACAGTGAGAAATAATTTAGCTTCACCGACTACATGCAAATTCAGTTGCATTACAACTGCGCATCAACCGCCTGAATTTCCCTCTTGAACGTGTGTGTGACTCAGAGTGCCCGCTTCTAATCCATCACGACGTAGCAACAGTGAGCGACGAGAAGGTGTTTTACCGTGTGAGAAAGATAACATCAGATGCAGGAGAACAGCAGTTTGACCAACGATCGTTGTCTGTCTGTCGAAAAACTTGCGTTCAGCTGTTGCATGTGGATGTTTCGCATTGCCCAGTTGAGTAACCCCAACACACACACACACACCCCTGCTGCCCTACCAGCCCCTCTTCTCCAGAGCAGGTGGACGCTCTGTGTGGAAGCTTTATCAGGCATTCCTCAGCTAAGAAACAGGAAGGGGCTGGGGTGGGGTAGGGGACGGGGGGCAGGGGCTGGATTGTAAAGGTAACACAATCGGCCGCTAAAGTAGTCACAGGAGTATCGGTTTCTTTAAGCTGCGCTGAGCGGCGGGAGATTAAGACGTGGATTACCGAACATTTACTTCATGTCACACAGAGAGGGCCCATGTGGAGGGGGGGGACGATGTCTTTCCCGACCGTCCAAACCCGCCTCTCCACATCTGGGGATGATCTGGACGCACGGCAGCTTCCAGGGTCATGCAGATTTCATCAGGGCACCTGCGACGGGATTGGTGTCCTTCTGGCTAACAATGAGCTCACCGTGTACCTTGACATTGGCTGTGCTGACCCCTATCTTTCCCCTATCGCTGAGCGTTTCTCACAAGATTGGAATCTGAGCCGAAGAGCTAGAATTCACCTCTAACTTGTACACTTGACCTTTGACCTTGGGAATGAGCCTGTGGAGGGCAGACAGCTCAAACTCTGACCCCGAGCATTTCTGCTTGACCAATCCAAAGTTGAACTGCAGGACAAGGCAGAAAGAACAGATTGGGAGAGCTACAAACAAGAAAGAGAGAGAGAGAGAGAGAGAGAGAGAGAGAGAGAGAGAGAGAGAGAGAGAAACGGAGAGAGACAGAAACACAGAGAGAGAGAGACACACAGAGAGAGGGAGAATGACAGAGAGAGAGAGAGACAAAGAAAGAGAGCAAGAAAATGTAAATCCAGAGAGAGAGACCTTTACTTTCTCTAATCCTCACATCCTTGCCTAACTGAGAGACGACTGATTGATGACGATTGATTGATTGACACTCAAACAATCGCTTCAGTCATAACGTTCACTCTCATTCTCAATTCAACCAAAGAAGACCTTTCAAAGCGGGATTGTTTTGGTGCTCGTGTGCATGTATGGGAAACCTAATCTACTTAGTTTGCCAGTCCTACGTTCAATGTTTCACAAAGGGAATCACATCATTCCCTGCATGTAACCATACGATGCTCGTCAGCATCAAATCAAGACAGAACTCCTAGAGCGTTGCAGCCAGACTCATCATGTCGTACGTCAGTCTTCATCAATTCTGTGACCCCCCCAGTCCCCCAGGGCCCCCCAGCCCCCCATAGGGGCCCGCTCTCCTGTCCCTGCAAACCCCCCTGCTCCCTCATCCTGTGTGGGGTGCACAGGTGCACCCTGGGACACGGTTACATGGATCCTCGCAGCCTCTCTGTGTATTGTCTCCCCCTCCAGCTCCATGTTCCATAGGGGCAACAGGATGCGTTTCCTCCCCTCAAAAAGGGCCTTTGAGATCAACCTTGTGAAACACAGCCCCCCCTTCCCCCCTCCCCCCCCTTCCCTCTTCACTCAGGCCTTGCTGCAAAGAAATACACAGCTTTTCTCCAAAGCGGGGAGCGGAGGGGGGGTGGGTGAGGGGGTGAGGGAGGGGAGAGATCTCGCTCCTACAGTCTCTCTTTCAGGGCCCTGGTGTAGAGAGAAGCTGGGCCCATCCGTCCCAAAGCGTTTCACCCCCCTGAGCAAACACAAGACGTCCATTCATGTCCCTCGCTCCGCACCCCCCTCTCACCCCCCCCCGCCTCCCCTCTCACCCCCCCCGCCTCCCCTCCTCCTCCTCCCCTCCTCCTCCTCCCCTCCTCCTCCTCCCCTCCTCCTCCCCTCACCCTGCGACTGCAGCTGAAGCAATTCAGCGCAGGCCAGAAGCAGGGGACCTTTAATCTAACAGAATGTATCAGGCACCTGAACTACTTAACCGCTGTGCTTGTACTTGGGGGTGGGCAGAGAGGCTAAGGTAACCGACGTGTAA
Organism: Hypomesus transpacificus; assembly: GCF_021917145.1. NCBI lineage: Eukaryota > Metazoa > Chordata > Actinopteri > Osmeriformes > Osmeridae > Hypomesus > Hypomesus transpacificus. The sequence continues at coordinate 17,038,326 of NC_061070.1, forward strand.
CAAAAAGCCCGAACTTTATCCCTGGCCGGGATGAGTACATTTCCTTTCTGTTGTTCCCAACAAAGGCCAACAGGCACAAATGGTCTGCTATCTGTGTCACCGGGAAGTGGAGAGCAATTTGTTTCTATTAAACAGGACTGTCCCACCCCCCCATCTTCTAACCCCCCCCAACCCCCCTTCACCTTCTTCTCCCCCTACTCCTCCTCCTCATGATTCCGTTGGGCTTCGTCCCACCAAATAACCTGTTCCAGTGATCGGCTTTAACATGAGATTCCCTTGATCACTTCTTCCAGCCACTGACCTTCTCCACAAAGAAAAACATCTCTTATCTATTCTTCTGGTAATTGTAAAACTTCACGTAACTTCACAAACCCACACTGTCACTGTACAGACTTCACTCACTAGTCACTGCAGCACACAGCAGTCCAGGTCCACTACCCTAAACTCCACGCACACGCACCAACACACCCACAGGTTTGTTTTTCTATCCTAGTAAGGACCGATGAATCTCTCCCATTCTAAATAGTGTTATAAAAAAACGTGTTTTTGGGGCCCAAGAAAATATCAGATATTCTGCTCCTCAAAAAGGTAGGAAACAAGACCCCCCCCCCCCCCCCCCCCGACACACACCCCCACCACCACCACCAAACTAAAACTTCTATTCCCCACTGTTGTCCCTACAACCCTAGTACCACCGTTCTGCTGGCCCACATCGTCAGTTTGTGATTTATCCGGCTGCTTGGCAGGGCTACGGTACCAGACCCCCTCTAACTCACCCTCGCCCCGCCTGCTGTACAGGCCCTTTCACACAGTCTGACAGATACAAGAAGGCAGCTTTCACAGGAGGCAGTTTCTCTACTTTATTTAAGCCTCCTGCTCAACCTATCCATTGTAGCAGTGTTTCAGATATGATGGTCGCAGAGTGGGGCTGTATATCAGTTGGTTTAGCAGTCAGAAACTAATCATGTCAGAAGGCTCGGACTGTTATTTTTACCACAGCTATAAATGTATGTGCTGCTTGTGAAACCGTGCAACGTGGTGTGTTTGACTGTTTAAGCTGAATATGCCGTACTTTTCAGTTTCTTCAGTATTTATTTATTTTTCCTCAGCTATATTCTTATTTCCTCCTGATCCCCGTGAGATCAAAAGGTCAAATATTTTCGAAGTGACGAGGAAAAGGTTTTGCCTTATTTGCTGCATGTATTTTTTTTATTGTGGAATGCAGACGGAACCTTATTTGGCTCCATAAAGCTTTGCTGACAAATGTTACAGTAAAGGTACTATTGGACTAACAGCATGTACTAAGAATGAATGACTGATTTACATTGGGGTTATGGTACACCGTGATAAGCAGTGCATCTTGGGAAGCTTATCTAGCTTACCTGTGTGCCAAATGGGGAAGTCATTTTAAAGAACTTTTACAATAACCTTTGCATAATTTAGTACTACAATTTATTTATCCTTCTCCTCCTCTCCTCTCATGCAGTTCATTAGGAACTGGACACATATGGTTCAATTCATCTAGCTAATGAGCAGCTCCTAAAAGGTTGAGAGAAGCCTCCCTCTCTCTCCATCTCTATACCCCCCCGTGTCCCCCCTCTATCCTGGCCTCTCTTTGTATCGACGCCACGGGATCCCATCTGGGTCCTGTAGGCGGCGTGAAATACACAGTAATTATTAGTAATCATCACACACCATCAGAAACTGATCTTGGAGCTGTAATTACATGATAAATGTCTGCCTAACGCATGCCCTCTCTTTAGCAGGCCCCTGGGGACTGAGGATAATAGACAGCTAACAGGGCTACACAGAATAGGCCTTTTAGAGCTGGCCACAGCCCATTGTGTATGCGCCAATATGGTTCGCCCCCCGTTTGGCAACAGCGTAAACCCCAATCAATGCCCTGCTAACCCCACTCCCCCCCCCCCCTCCACCCAACCCATCCACCACTATATACATGTGTATATATATTTGTGTATATATATATATATAAGTAGTCAGATGTATAGATATACTAAGTAGCCACGTCAATCATTTGTGCTGCGATACAAATAGTATCAAACTTAGAGTGTATAGGTCTTCTTTAGGGCTTCTGTAGAATAACTGCTCCTTTATTGATTTACTGTTTTAATGCAAATAAGGACTAGGTGTTCAAATAAGGACTTCAAAACACTTTTAGATTGGTTTTTCTTCTGATAACTGAATGACAAAGGCGACGAGATATTTTTATTTTAACAACTCCAGGTCTGTCCTCTGACTATCAGATACACATGCAAAAGATTTTATTTTATTCTAAAATTAACCTCCAAATGTAAAAAGTAAGGTTTATTTGCCTGAGATTTGCCTACCTGCTTTTAAACAATGGCAGTCTTTGGGACGTCCACTGCAGAGACACTGATGCATATTGGCCGTTAAACAAATTTGAATTAGACTGTGGCCTTGTGAAAATATTAAAGTTGATGATTTAAAAACTTATCTTATCAGCTGTTTATTCTTACAGTATCCCTCTTATTCAGCCATACAGGTAACTGGTGGATGACAGTTTGGTCTGTGGAAAGTCCTTCTGTTGTTTCCTCCCAGGACAAGAGGATCGTTTGAAAAAACAACTGTCACAGGCACCAGATCATAATAAAAACGGCCATCTGGGTTTTGTTTTTAAAAACAACAGCATGCACTTCATTTAGAGTTACTTGTTCAATGTTGTTTGTTATCACTTATCTTTAAAGCTTCAGATAGTAATAACAGTACACCAGACAGCCTCTAGGTGGCAACCATTGCCCTTTCACACATTTGGACAGTAAAAAGACCAAGGCTGTGTTGTTTTGGGGTGTTAAGGGCTGCACAGGAACACAATGATGGATTTTCT